>NW_011948412.1:25284158-25384629 GCF_000503995.2 Ceratosolen solmsi marchali | reverse complement strand
CCATGAATTTCAAACAAAAGAAAGGTCATACGCGCTGTCTGGCGTACAGCATGTGCGCCTAGACATGCACGCACGTGCGGACCGGGACGCACACTCGAGCGAATGTTTACAAACAAAACTCGGTAAGTTCGAGCAAGTTTACGACCCGAAATATAATATACTATAAGATCACCCAAGGGTATTACTTCTACTTTTCTCTCGTCGAACATTCGCGAAGGTTCTAGATTTTTCCTTCAACGCCTCGTGTAAGAATTAGTGCAACAACGACGATGCCTTGTTGCCAGCTAAGTGAGCCGCCGCGTGGCTATATAAGGGACGCACGCGGCGAACCTCGCTCTCTCGCTGAAAATCTCTCTTGCTGGAAGCCTCTTGCTTGCTGACCGGCTCTCTTGCCGAACCACCCTCGGCCAACTGCGCTTGCGGATAACATCTTGCCGTGACCCGACCGCAGTGGCCGACCATAGTGAACTGATTTAATCATCTACCAGTAGAAGCCGGAACGAACGATCAAGCCTTCGGTTCGTGCGCGTATTCAAAGGGCTCATTTGTAATATCACTTCGCGCTCACTCACGCATAACTGCCGCTCAGTGTTTTTAGTATACTGTAAAGACGACGCGTGGCCATATTTTTGGCAGCATAGTTAAGAATACACGCGTGCATAAGAATAAGAAATCGGCAGTTTTAATTAGTGATTACAGTGAAGCCAATGGAATAGTAATCAAGGGGGACATCAACTACACAGCATCTAATACACTTAGCCTGCAGTTCACCAGGTACACCTTTATATTAATAAATAAACAAGTCACATCTCGCGCTATTGTCGATCGGGCACACTTACGCTCTCTCGAACTGATCCCTCGACATCGTACAAGCCCTCAACAGCTGACGCAAGAGTTACTGTGGTTCACACACATTGTCAAAGACTTATATAGTTTATTTTAGTCATAAAACATGCATTATTTATACCTTTATACTCTTAATTTAACATATATCTTTATTTTAGTATCACTTAATCTTGTCAATTACTAAATTGAATGTAGTATTTTGAAACCAAAATTTCATAACCGATTTTTAAACAAGTAATTTTTGATTGTTGAAAAAATTAGACGAATAAATTATATATGCATGGCAAATAGATTGGATATATAATATTGGAAGAAACTTTCCGTGCTTGACTAATTAAAGATGGTACAACTTTTTACTACCGAAATAATGGGAAACAATTTTTAGAACAATGTTATAAGAATAAACTGCGCATTAGTTTAAAAAATCAAAGTTTTATAACAATATTTTTATGTGTCCAAATAATATAGATATAAATATAACAATGAATTAAGTCGTTATCTTGAAGAAATTAATAAATAAAGAAATAAAAGAGAAATAAAATTAAATTGAATTGCACTTTTTCCAGTGGACCTTTCGTTCTCGCGTCAACGCTGAGACTAACCAATTTGTAATTTTTCAGCTGCGACAATGGCTTTAAAAAGCTGCTTTTCTTGAAAAACGTGTTTGGGGTTGATAAATTTTAAAGGTGGCAAGAGCGCACGAATTGCAATTTTATTGCATTACCTCAGTCACTGGTTCGACAGTGCAGTTCTTGTCGTTACGAGTACAAATTTTTTATGTTGCATGGTACAAAATCTTTTATTTTAATTTGTAAAATTCAAATATTATATGCATATTCCCGAATTTATATGAAATAAAATTGAAATTGCATGTGGCTGATTGGAGTATTTCTACCAAGGCTTTCAATTTATAAAATAAATTTTCTCATATGTTTAGAAATATATATACATGAAGTTGTTAAAAATTAAATTTTTTTGTCGTTAACTTATTTTTACTTAAATATCTTAGTCTTAAAATCTATATTTTTGTAATCTTTGAGTTAAGCTATTACATTATTAAATATTATTACTTATTTTCATAAAAGAACTTGAAATAGAACTGAAATGAAATGTGCCACTCAAAATAAGCAATTAAATATTTATTGATCACGAAATTACAATTTACATTTTACAGTAAACAGACTTTAAAATTAGTTTCAAAGCTTTGATTCCGATCTGCCTCACTTCATATTCGTTACGCGCGTTCCCTTGAAACTCAATGCTCTGGAATTCAAAATACATTTGTATGCACGTGTTTTTAAGTTACAGAAATCCAAGGGGTCACTCGAATTTCACGTGGCTTTAGGTTTTAAAAATTGAGCTGCATGGATGCCAAGAAGAAGAATCGAAATTGAACTCTGTTCGGATTCGTAGGAGTGCTGATATCAAAGAGGAACGCAGAGGTTATCATTGGACAAAAAAAGCATACTAGTACATAAAAAGACATAATAGCTATAATAGAATAAAGACAAAATACACCCACATACAAAACAAGTAGACAAGAGCAAAGAAGAAGTATTTGGAGTTGGGATGTTTCATAAGAGTGGTTACGATCGGTTTTGTGCAGATGTGAAACACAACTGGATTTGCTCTTTATACGCGCGCAACATCTGCTACGCGTCATTGAACTCTTGCTGTTTCGTTTGCTAAGCGGATACATGTACCCACCAATACTTGGCCTGCTTACTACCCTTGAGTTTGTTTGCTTTGAATTCATGATGGTATGGATTGTGGCAGATACTGGATGCTGGATTTCACTTGTTATCACTTCCTGGCACGCACGCACGCACGCACGCACGCACGCACGCACACATTAAGCTTATTCAATGATTCGATTAATTTAATAGGTTTGCTATAGGTAAATGTTATCGCGAGATTTATTTTTTTCGGCTAAATGTACTATTCAAATTTAGTATTCTGTAAAAAACTTTATTAGAATAGTAATAATATTTTTTGTTATTTTGAATATTATTTTAGTTTTTGCTTTAGAATGAGAATTTATAATCTTAATCCCAATCTTAACCTATTATGTGATAAATTCATCAATTTCAGCATTAATTGGAGAACGATGTGTAGGTTCGGTAACCTAAATACATTTACATCTATTATAGACAGATAAGATTGCACATCATAAATATTAAAATACGATTTACAATCGGATTTAAAATTTTATTAAAGTTTCTAATGAAATTTAAGCACTTGTATTTGTTTATTTGAATTAAATGTTAACGTTTTATTTTTCCGTCAAAATAGTCAATTGTGCACTAGAAAATCATAATTCTTTTTTTTTTAATTTTATTGCTAACTTAACAACTTTTATTTAAGCAATATATTTTCTTATGTAAAATGTAAAAATTTTCTTTATTTTCTTCTATTATAAATAATGAAAAAGAAAATGAAAAATTATTCTAAATTACTAGAATTTAACATCATGGCATTACAGTATTTTTGAAAATATATTGTTTTTATTAGAAATTTATATTAGAAATTTCTTTTATTAAAATACTCATATATTTTATATGATGGTCATTCAAAAAAATAATCTTAGAATAATATGTGTTTTTGTCATTAATATAATGTTCATGCTCTAACTCTGATCCTAATTTCTGACGGATTTTGGTGCATCGACTGGTTCCACATTCGCCGTGAACCGAATCCAATTCAATTCACGAAAGAACTGTATAGTCTTTTAAACTTTCTTATTATGCAAAAATTTTGAGAATACCTTCTTTGACCATTTTTAGTTGCTTAATACGAGTTCGATAATGAATAAAGGATTTTATTTACTTTTTCAAATAACTATAGTGGAATCATTTTTTAATGACTTTTGCGACTTAGATTTCTAGAAGTGTCATTGAAAGCATAAAACTACGTTGCAGAATAAGTATTACAATTAGTTATCTGAGAAAATTTATATAAAAATAATTTTCCATTCTCTTATAATTTTAAGATCTTATAATTTAAAAATATTTGAATTGATTTATTAATAATTTAAAACCTACTGTTTATATATTATAAAATATTATAATATTATAATATATATTATTTTATAATATTATTTATGATATTATGTTATGATCGCCCCCCCCCCCCAATTAAATTCATCATTACCTATTTTTTTTCTTTGCCAGTTTCTTTTGTTAACGTTTCAAACCTACTTATCATACAAATTTTTACAATCCATATCATTTTATACGATAATTAATAATTATACTGAAAAGTAATCATTCATTTTTAATAAAATCGGTCATCGATTGATATCGTCGATAAAATTTGGGAAATTGTTGATGCAAATTCGCAATATAATAATTTCGAATGGCCGATTGCTTTTATAATCAAAAGAATTTGTAAAAATATATGGATATATCTTTAATATATCGTTAATGTATACGATTAAGATTTATAATTTGACTTTTTTACATTGCATAAATACTGCATATTCCTATTTAAAATGATTTCAAAGAAGTTAGATAGGAAAACTACACATTTTTATTGTGTCAAATAATTTAGATCATTAAGTAAATCACTTAAATCGTTTGCTATTAAGTGAATTTGATTAAGTAGTGAAATTCCATTGGCAATTCGAATCATCATTTGGTAAATTCGATAAAACTATTTCAACATTTCAAAAATGTGGTAAGTGACGTGAATATATATACGTAAAATAAAATCTGAGACGTTAGATATTATGTACACATATATATGTATATGAGCATTATTATTCACTGTGATTTAATATTAAATAAATATACATAAGTTTTCATTTAAGTGTTTAATTTAAGTTATGCCATATTTAATGTACTGAATTCATTGATCGCGAAATCAATAACAATTAGTCACTTTATTACACTTACTTAATTATGAAAATATATTCGAAGGGTATGAAGAACGAAGAGATGAAGGATAAATACTTGGACACATTTTAAAATAATTACTATAAATTAAAACAATTACATAAAAGGGATTGTAATTTCAAATTCTTTTTTATAATTATACAAATGACTTTATTAATGTTTAAATTATTATATATGAAAATATTTAATTTTTTAGTTTTTACGAAGCCCAAAATATTTATATGATATTTATAGCGAATTTCTAGATAAATCAATAATAGTACTATGGTATTTAAGAGTATGTACATTATAAAGTATTTTTATATATCAAGTAAAATGTAAGAGTACTATGTAAGAGTAAAACATCGGTATGCAGAAAAACCCAAATTATTAACTCAATCTATGTACAACATAATCATATACAAACTTGCAGCTCTTTAAAAAGTAATGTAAATTTCAGGCACCTTGCTCAGATGTTGTCAATGATATTAATTATATGCGCGTGATATATTCAAGTGTAATTTATTTACAATCGATTTTCAAGAGACTCGTCAGCTCTTACGATCGCACAGGATTCCACGATAGCATCTACTGTAAAATGGTAAGCGAGCGGAAAGATAACTTATTTTGGAGTTGATTCAAGTGAGTGAGCAAATAGCAAAGAAATGGAATGGAAGAGGTTACGTGAAACGAAGGTCCGGCACGTTCAGCAATTTCGCCCGGGATGGATCTCCGCTTCTCCTTCTCCTGCAACTTATTCCTCCACGACCGCGGCCCTTTTTTTTCTCGTCGTGCAAAAGAAGGGAAAAAATCGCGGAACGACGTTAGGTAAAGAGGAAAAAGTCTATCCGAGCGAATTAGAGATTGGTTTACGGAAAAAAAGTAATGGAGAATCCAGCGAGAGGAATGCAATTTAGTTCGTGTACCGGTGAACGTTTAAAAACCCGACACACCTTCAGTCCTGCTTTTCACCTTCATGAATCCAATATCGTATTGCATTTCTACACTTTTTGCGTCTCTGCGACTCGTATGTTGTTATCCGCTAGGATTAGAAGGCTCTTCTTTTTCTTTTAAGAAAAATTTACTCTTATATAGTGCATCAAGCGCCTCGACATATCGTGTACGCTCTGTATCAAATATAATCTTAGTCGTATAAATAAATATATAAATCATATAATTTGGATTATTTAGATTATTTAAAAGCTGTTTTAAATTATGATAAAGGTTATGACAAGGTATTATGACAACTGCAATATGAAGAAATAAAGATCTAATTGTAATAAATTTATTACAATTAGATAATCATGTTTTAAGTAGAGAAATGCAGATTATAAGGTATTTTCAATAGAAAAAAAATTATTGATTGGAATAATTGTTCAAGTTTAAAAGCAATGATATAAAACTAGAATACAGTTAAATGGTTTGCAACAGTAGTGTATTTATTAAAACAAAAAAGGTTTATACATATGTTAAGACATTTCCTTAATATGAAATATATTAGTTTCATAACAATAATTAGGATCTTTAATATGAACTTATAAGTAAATGATCAGCAAATATTTATTGAATAATAAATAAGGTAAATATTAAGGTAAAATTCATAGTTTTAAATAGTTAAATGAATAATATCTATTACAACTCTAAAAAATAGAATAGACATAGAGATTAAATAACATATTTATACATAAATTTATAACGAATATTCTAAACTATGATCTGTAAAATCTAATATATAGTCTGTGTATATCTAGTAACACAGTCACAAAGTCTTCATTTTAACGAAAATCAATGAAATGTGCCAGATCGGAAACAAAACCATTGATGAAGTTTATTGATAACAGCAGCACCAGTTATAACAATACAACATCAGTAGGAAGTGTTGAAGAAAGTGGAATAATAAAGATTTGGCTAATTAAAGAATGATGGTTGTCGCTTGGTCGGCTTAATTTGTTGTTATTATATTTATCCTCAAGATAAAACGAAAAATGAGTTACGCGAAAGAAGAGTGCAAAATTCGTTTTTCATCATTGGTTTGGACTTGGGGTGGCTTAAGCACGCTTAGTAACGCGTGTCGTGAATTTCTAATTTGGATGAGCCATATCCAAACTGACTTTCCTTATTTTAATTGTACCATTAAAAAACTGCCATTTATTGAAAGGGTGTTTTTGTCTTTTTTTTCTTCAGCGAATAATGTTTAGGTGATGATGTGAAGGATGAAGGCCTAATACACGCACATTATATCGCTTTTGCATATAATATAAATAAAGAATTAAATGTATACGTTATAGAGTAATAAAAATACAAAATTGACATAACAAATTCTAATTGAAAATAAACCATAAGTAAGAAAAGTATGTAAGAACTGCAGGTTATTTATGTACTCACCATTGAAGTAATTAAAATCCTGTCCTTTTAAAATAAATAGAGGAGATATATGTATTGTACATACAAAATAAAGTTAATTATGAATATAATGGCATCAATACTGCACTTATCCGGAATTTTTTAAAATATTTAAAAGATGTTTATATAAATATTGTAATATTCTTTTTTTATATTCACAATTAACATTTAAATTTAAACAATGTAATTTATAATTTTTAAAAAGTAATTTTTATTTGAATAAAATGCCATGAAGATTTTTTTCTATCAAGATTTTGACGATATTAAAGATCAATATTTTGATGATAGAAATACGTACGTTTCAATTTTTTCTAGAAGTAAATTATTATAATTGTTTTTTGCTTGTAAAAATTGAGATGAAAAATTCAAAGTTTTATTTACCATTGCATTTTCCTCATCAAAATTAAAATATTATTTTCCAATGTGTATAACAAAATTGAAGTTACTGTGTGTGCAAAAGAATTAATTTATGCATAAATCATTTGTTGTGTCTCTACAAATACTTTACTATAATATAATCTGTATCAAATAGGCGGTGGAATGTGTTGAATAATGAATCCGGAAAGCCAACATTTTCTACATTTCTAAGCTTCTTACCAAAGCACTCGTAACGAAACACAGGTATAGATAATCTTGTTGAAAAGGAAAATTTAAAGGCTGCGGAATTATTTATCGTGTTCTCGAGGGTATTAAGAGTCTCGTCGCTGTACGGCAGCAGCTGTAGCGCAATTAATTTTTCCGTCGTCCGTGCCGTCTTTTAACGGCCGTAAAGTACCGCGTTAGCACATTGCACGCCCATTCTCACACATAATTTGATATTTAAATGAAGTTAAAATAGTTGCCCAACAGCAATTTGTCTTGGGAAAGTTGCCGGCGAACATGGCGCCATCTACGTATGCTACTAGAGCGCTTCATCTTCACTCATCCCCACCCCGACATCGAGGCCTAGGCAACTTCAACTCCAGTGTATCATGAAGTTTGTTTAAATGCGCGCGGGTGCACTCGTGTCGTATAGAGCGATTTGCGAGCGCTCTACAGAATTTCATCTCGAGATCATTTGCTTTATACGGTGTGCTCCATGCTCTCGCTACTTATTGTGTCTTGTGAATCATGTCGGCAATTACGACAGCGTTTCATATCATATTAGATTGCATAGTTGAGGATGGGGCACGACGGATATGCTGTTTCCAGTATCAGAAATTTTTTGTAAAATTTAAGTAAAATTCAAGGTCATTATTTTATTGAATTACGATAAAATAGATTTATAAATTTCATATTACACATTTCTATAAAAGCTTTTACGTTACTGTTTTATTAGACTTACAGATATTTCATTCTATAATAATTTTGTAATATATATTATAACCATACAACTTCAACTATAATACCAAGAATTCCAAATATAAATAGATTTTTATTTACTCCCATTTGAAGAACTTGCCAAATTTGGAGAGTAATTTTATTATTTTAATAATTTGACAATCTTAATCAACAACTTCGTATTAACATCGATATCGAATATTAACATCGGACAATCTGTTATTATTTAAAAAGTTTTAACAGCCTTCAATCTTTACTAATATAACATTCCTCGCAAATTTAATTTAAAATAGTTTTTAGAATCATACTCAAAAATAAAAAATATTTAACAATTATTTTAACCAATGAGGATATATTATTTATAAATTATAAATGTTTTTTATGTTTTATAAAACACATATTTTTACATAAATTCCAATTTTTCTTTGACTTTTCATGTACACTATATTCTTCTATACTCTTAGGAATAGAATATATATAAATTACAAAGCAAATAAATATTATATATAAATATATTAATGTAATTTTATATAATCTATTATTGTATTATATTTTGTTTAATATCCATTATTTTATCATATATTATAATATAATGAATTATATAATAATCTAAAAGATATCGCAATTTCATATATATATATATATATATATATATATATATAACAAGCACAAATTAGAAATAATGATTTCCACAATATTGTAAATTCAATTATAAATTATATATTATTCTATTATTAATTATAAATATTGATATGGAATTACTAAGAATTTCTTTCGTAGAATGGGTTTTGAAATAATAGCAATTATCAGATATAATATTTTACTTCAAATTTAGTCCACTCTAGTATAAAACAAACAATATCAAATGAGAATGAAAGTGTTAACAACAACTATACAACAAAATACAATACTAAATTCATAAATATAAATATTTAGATTTTCTGTAAAGATATATTTTTAAAGCATTATATATTTTTTGGAATTTAAATTCTATTTTATAGAGATTTATTGAAATAAACTTCACAATCGGGAAGATTATATCATAATGATATAAATTCAAAGGAGGTATGAATAATCTTTAAATTAATTTTTTTTTGTAATATTTGATGATAAAGTCAAGTCAATTTTATTTAAGTAGAGTAATGTTATAATGATTATATAAGATTCTTAGATATTATATAATTATCTAATTATCAGTATTATCACTATTATAACATAAATAATATATTAAGAATAATATGTTATAAAATAATAATGCATAGAAGATTAATTAGCAATGAATAGCAATTCATTTTTACAATTCATTTCATTAGAAAAATCTATATTGTTATTGAAACTCAAAGAATGAATGTTCTATTTATACGTATTTTATGAAATCAGTCTTAATGCTCGTTATACAAAGCATTCAAAGTTTCTCGTCTAGAAATTCTAATGATTTAAATCTACAAAAGTTGATGTGTAAAAGCAAAACTTTTGACTTCATCTTCAACTCTATACTTTGCTCGTGAGTACAGTATGCTCAGAACTTTCTAAAAGTTCAATTTTATATTCAAACTTAAAAGAATACTATTATGAAGATATTGTTTTCTTAAAGTATAATATACTGTCATTTTGTAAAATCCGTAATATTTATATATGATTATAAACTCAACAAAGTCTAGATATAAAATATATGTACTTTTTATCTACATGTATTTATGTAATTGAAGAATTGAATTTTGATTGTTCCAATGTTAAGGTATTTAGTATTCATATACAGTAGTCGAATTAAATATACATTAGTAAAATGAATTTAAAACAAATATATAATAAAATGAAATGAAAATCTTTATTGCCATATTATTAATAAATGTCTATTTTTTCAATAAATAAAATTATTTTTGTCATATGCGAGTTATTTAAAATAAATAATAAATTTATATTTCCAATAATTTGTAAATATTTTCAGGATTATGATTTTTAATTGCTTTATATTTTATACTTTACGTTAAGAATATTTTTAATAAAGTAAAACAAGTATATAATAAAATATCTAAAGTATTGTAGTTTTAATTATTTGTTACATCTGAAATGTGCGGCATTTATTTTTCTTTATATTTGAAAAATTGCAATAAATTTAATTAAATTCACTAAATTATATTTATTTGTGTATGGTTTTTGATGATATTATATTAACTGGTACTTTCACAATTAAAGATATTTATCCATTTTATATTAAGATTATTTATAAATTACACTTAAATCTTTCCCTCAATATTATGTAATGAAGAAATTTGTATTACTTTTCTGGTATAATTTATCGCGCATCTACACGTTATATTCTCGAGGCTATATAGTTATTGCCTTATCTAGATTGAAAATCGTTTTTACATAATTGAAGTTGTTTACACAGGATTCATACAAGTACATGTGTACATGTATACAGGTAGTTATAGGGGCAACAACTTGAATAATAATTGTAGATTTCATTTGTCAGTTATGTAACTTTATCACTGATACATGACAATAATTGTTGTTTTCCATGTGATTTCAAGTATGCGATCCATAAAATCGTAAAACATTCGTTTAGTTAATTATCATAGCCACATGTGTATAACTTTCTATTTCAATAGACTCAAGTATTTTCCAAATGACTGAGCTAGAGATTTGGAATAAAGGTAAAGGCAAAGTAAGGTAAAGAATAAGGTATGGAGAATATAAATGAGGCTGCAAGTGAGATTCGAAAGTTCGTAAATAAAGATGAAGATGGATAAGGGGCAAAGGTGAATGGGAAAGTAAAGAGGAATAGAGGCAATGGAAAATGATTCCAGTATGAGTGAAATTGATATTTTTAAAAGATAACTAAAAGTCTGCATTTTCCGTTTAAAGAAACTAAATTTATAAAATCGACGAAATCTTGATATCGAAATCTTTGAAATACTTTTAAATGCTTCAGATATTATGTTACATTTTATAAAATAAAGTTAAGACAAAGTAATAACATAATTAGAATTTTCTTATGTGATTCAAATTTATGATAAAATTTTTAGCATACAAATTATTTTATTACATATTCTATTTTAATTCTTATAATTCTTTGACTCGATTTAATTGAAATTTATATTCTATTTTCCTATTACGAACTCTATATGTTCAGCATATTTCTTCTGATTATTTTTTCTTTCATTGAAGAGTTCGGCTAATAAATAAGAATTTACTTACAAGAATTTAAATATGTGTTAAATTACAGTTTTGTAGAATGAGTTTGATAATTTAAAGCCATGTATTTTCAGACTTTTAATTTTTAGTTACATTTTAGATAATATTAAAATATTTATATTATATAGCTTAAATACAAATTATATTTATTCTTCAACATTCACTTTTTTATTTTCATTAAACTTTTCATATCAACATTCAACATTGAATATTCACAACAAAGTAATTATGAATTCACTTATTTAATTCTATTAACATGTAGGTATTAAAATAGTTATTGGTAGTATTATATTTTTAATATAATATATAGACTATAATGTTATGCCAGACAGAAATATATTAAACGAACTTATGATGAAAGTAAAACAGTAATCATTAAAACGAAAAGAAATTGTGACGACTATTGATGGCCTGAGACAAGGAGAGAGAGAGAGAAAAGAGAGAGAATTAGCTTATTTTAAAACCAATGATTACTTGCATTCAGCATTCGAAAGTGTGAGTATCCAGGAAATTTTTTCCTTGCGACAATATCTCTAGCAACTAATCAAAACTTTCGTCTCTATAAGAGACAAAGTCGAAGAAGACAGGAGCAAAGTAGAAGCTGTCTCAGGAAGAACTTTGGAATTCTAGAAATTCCAGTAAACAAGAGAAAGTTAATTCTAAAATTTTACTTTCAGCTTAAATATTCTTTGTATAGAAAAGAAAAGAAGTACAATATAAAATTTTTAATTTGTTATACATTTTATTGACTTTACATTTTATAATCTGCAAATTAGATATTTAAGAATTTTAAAGAAAGCTTTATAAGAAAAGTCAATTTATTTTTTCTTAATTTGATGATTAAATGTTATAATACACTATTATTAAAAAATAAAGAATATTCTAACAAATCTATCTCAATACTATATACTAGAAGTAGATTTAGAGATAAAAATAACATAATATGTATTAAAATATAAATCGTTATTATTGTAAGTAAAAATATTGATACTCTACATTTTCACATATTTGCTATTGTTTCCCAATGAGATACTTACATTGTCACTGATAATGGTATTTGGGTATCGAGGAATAACGACAAAGAAACTTGTAATGATGTCCACCTTCTATAACATCGAGTAAGACTATTCGACGATAGGAAGTGTGAGTTATTCATTACGAATGCGAGCGACGTAAAGAACTGCAATTATCTGTCTAGTGGCGAGAGCTTGCAGATGACCAGTCACGTGGCCAAAATGAGTTTTATCTTATTAATTCTTACAGACTTTTCTAATTTATGCTTTAATATTGCTTTTCAATTGAGATGCGTTGTATGCATGTTTCAAACCAAATAGAAAACCGAAAATTTCTTTGTTTTTAAATGTTTCCATTAATTATATCTTAACTGAGGCGACATTCATTATCTTTGTTATAAAAGAACATTAATGAAATCATACATACATGAATTATTTGAAATTATAATACGGAATATTATTATAATGAACAAAATATAAGCGGTAATAATACAATATACCATTCGATATATTTTTATGCTTCGGAATTTATGCTTCTGCTTTAATGAATACAGTAAATTGGTTAAGAAATTAAAAAGTTTGTATAGCTTTTTGACTACTTTATCCTACATAATCTGGTCTATAAGTTTTTTTAGTTGCACGTAGTATTAGCATATCAGCTCTGCTCGTTCTATATCTTCATGTGACATATATCCTGTTCAGAGATTTCTTATTGGCGAAAAAGTAAGTCCGATGGCCATTAATTATTATTGTATAAATCCTTGTTGTTCATACGTTTTATATTAGTTTCAAACGTTGATGATTAGCAGATTGTTTGAGAACTTTGCGACTTAAATTGAACGTAATATCATGTCACCTTAACTACTTCATTTGTATTATAATATATTCTATAAGGTTGCGGAATCCTTTAAGAACAGAGAAAAATACGCGAGTTTAATGTAGAAAAAAAGAGTTTATCAAAGATGATAAGTGATTATGTGTTCGGGATTGAAGCAATTTCCAAGACCGTTGACTATCGGCATCGCTAGTCTGTCTTTCATGTTTCAACCTTCCAAGATTCTGGAAACACTTGGGACGAGAATTTTCGTGTACTTATTATATTTTAGTTACAAATGCTCTACAATGTTTTATATGGTCATCATGTAGTAACGTCGCTTTTTTCTTAGAATTCTCGAACCTTCTAGAGTTTTCCTTCTGCGCCTCATGTAAGATTACAATATAACAACAACGATGTTTTTTTGTCAGCTAAGTTAGCTGCCGCGTGGATATTTAAGGGCAGCACTCATTGTAATTTGGTCAGTCAAACAGTCATCAGTCATTACGATATTCAGTCAGTACTTTCTGCCCTGTACCAGTCGTTCAGTTACACACACACACACACACACACACACACACACACACACACACACACACACACGAATACACGATTCATATCAAATGTGCTACAAAATACAAGCAGTCGAGAGTACTGATTGCATTACGATAAACTATATGGCTACAACAAGCATAGTCTCAAGATATTTCTTTACAACTTTCCGGCCATGACATCGTTGTCACCATCAAGGAGCAACCACATCATTGAGACAAGACAGAGTTTACACGCTTCTGTGACCAGTGAATACTGCTTATTGTTAGTGCAACTGTTAATAAACCATATGTTAACAAACTTTGCACATACTACACATTTCTATAACCCTTCCACTTTACTCCCACCCAAGCATCTGCTGTGGCAGGCAGCAAATTATTAAAGCTATCTATAGCTATGAAATTGCTTTAGACTTTTTAAAAGTTTTATACACTAATATTATACCTTTCATCAAAGTAGTATAATTCAACTGCCATCTTGATTATAGTATATTTCCTCATTGCTTATATTCAATTTTTCCTGAAATTAATATAAATGAAAAGAGCGATTTAAAAAATAAAATTAAATAACTAGTATTAATATTAATTTTTGAAATATATAAAACAATTATGAAATACTATTATGATTCATAATTTTCTTTATTATTAATTTTATAATTACAATTTTTATGCATACACGTTATTACATATAGATATATCACATGATATTGCCTAAACAAATAAGATAATATTTAGATAATATTTAAGTAAAACATTTATGCTTATGTCTAAATTATTTATATATCTATTTTATAAATAAGTATTTAAATAAGTTTCAAAACATAATATATCTTATAATTATTTATTATTATTATCATAAATATCTTAATTTTAAGTGTGAGCAACTAGAGCAAAAATTAGTCTACTACTCTTCATACATTTGTTTCTTGATTAAGATAAGATATTTAAAATATGTATTCGCTACAATAACATTCGTTATTATTCAGTAATAGTTTATTGAAAATTATTACGAACAATAAATTGTTATTTATTCAATAATACTATTCTTATTATGTGTCGGTAAATGTGTACAAAAATATGTGCATATTTTTTTATTAAATTATACTCATTAAATAAGTCTATAACTGCTGTATTAATGAATTTAATATGTTTAAGACATAAAAAAAATTTTTCAAAAAATGAATGTAAATTAAATAGAATTAATAAATTGTGATAAGGTAATACATACACTTAAATAAGAATAAACTAAGATCTGGAACAAAACATGTCATCAAATTTTAATTTAATACATTTAAAAACCTGTAAATAAATAGTTAATTGTTTCAATTTTCATCTAGCAAAAATAACAGTTAACTAAGCCATTAAATATAAGAATTAAACTAGTTTTAAAGCTATTCGAGATATATTAGAATATTAATTATTAGAAAGCTTGTATTATTCATTTAACTTCTACATTTTTATATTCATAATTTATTTTTAAGGGGTATTTTAAAAGATGAAATAAGAATTTTAATTTTTAAAAGCTCACAGGTGCTAGTATATTTGAAAAAATAATGTACACAAAGTTTAAGATCATTAAAGAATGAGTATATTAAAGGTGAGCTTATATTATTTTTACTAAACTTTCACTAAATTAATAGGAATTATTATAAAAAAGCAAACAAATTTGTGTAAAATTAATATAAATCGAATAAAATTACAAATAAAAAATTCGGATTTTCTTTTATATTAAGTTCCAATAATTTTACTATAACTTGAAAATTAATAATTTATGAAAATATTTTAAATGAAAACAATAATTTTTCCATTTACAAGATTTTCACTCGTATCATAAATTTAAATTAAACCATAACATTCTTATTATTTTATTGTAATTCCAATAAAAAATTAATTCATATAAAATATTATAAAGAGTTTGTGTTTGTACTATAAAATATAATTTAAACTACAGTATGATCGGAATAACTTAAAAGAATAGATAAATATATGCTATATTTATAATTGAACCAAATTTTCATATTTATTTTTGATGATCTTGAAAGTCATTTATATTTTTTTATTTTATATTTTTATTTAGTAATAATATTCTGAAATAAAATAATGCATACCGGAGGGAAAAAAAAGAAATAAAATTGAATAATACTCATAAAGGACATAAAAAAAATCAAGAGGATAGGACACATATATGAAAAAAAATTGATAATAAAATAAATCAGATAATTTTTAACATAGTTCATAATCTCTAGAAATTCATAGTCTGTAAACTCTAATAATATATATTTATATATATATATATATATGCATGTAAGCAGAAACTTATAGCAAGTCTTCATAATTTTAATTATTTAAGCAAGAAGGAATAATTGCAAATGAAATCAAGTACATAGAACTCATAAAACAACAAGAAAGAAATAAAGTTGAGATAAATTTTTTTATGTGTTTTTTATTAAAAATTTATTGTAAATATAATTGGAGATACTAATATTAAATTTATGAAATATCAAAAATTATTAATTTTATAATAACAAATCTAACAACGCAGGTTATCTTTATAATTCATCTTAATGCATATCTTCATAATCTTCTCATATTTGCATCCAAATTTTTTCATTTCATTTCTAAAATATTTATTTTCAAAGGATCTTTAATTTAAAAATGTTTAAATATTAAATGTCCTTGTTATACGATCATTTGCTCCACATTGTTCAAATGTAATTTAATGTAAAATATGACTTATTGTAAATATTTATTTATTTTCACGTTGTCATTGAGTTACGTGCATAACTTATAGACTTTTAAATTTGTAATTAATTTAAACTTTATTAAACTAATAGAGAATTAATATTCTTATAAAAAAATTATGAATAATTTCTTCTAATATTGAATATAATATTGAATATAATATTTTAATATTTACTATCAAAAAGTTTTATTTTATTTATTTATAAGTCTTTGTAAATTTTATAAATGTATGTTATAGTATAAAATATGATACAAAATTATTAGTTATTTTGGTACTATGAAAGTTAAAGAAATATGTTTCATTGAAATGTTAGCTGTGTAGTGAAATTAGTGAATGCAGCCATCACTATGAAAGTTAAAGAAATATGTTTCATTGAAATGTTAGCTGTAATACTGCTAAATACTGCTAAATAATAATACTGCTAAAAGCAAAAAATTAGATGATAATGAACATTCATTTTGAAAGCCAAAGCACAGGATTGACAAGTAAAAACTTGAAGATCCGATTTCTGCTCGGAAGTCCAGAAATAAGAAATATATACAAAAGACAAAATGCTTCACTCATTTTAATATCATTTTCAGTGCTACGTGCATAAAAGGTGAAGCGAGCCAACGAAAATTGAAGCTCATTAAAGTCACTATACTTTCCGTTCTTCAAACTCTCTAATATATCATCAATTTCATAAATTTAACAATGAGTGATCAGTTCCAAAACAAATTATAATAAAATATAATGATTATAGTTATCACAAGATTTTATTATTGATAAAATTTATTAACGATAATATTACCATAGATCTAACTGTTACTATGTCGTACCTGCAATTAATAAAATAGTAGATGGATTCTACATGTAAATAACTCTATTCTTCGATCAGTTAGTTATAATGTATTTTTTCAATTTTCAAAATCAACCATTACTAATGAAACTATTAATTATTTTTTCCCTATATATTGTTTTTAGAAAATTTTAAAGTCTTAATTATTTAATTTCATTTACATCAGATGCTCTACAAATAATCATGGCACATTAAATTTTCAATAAATTATTTGAAAATTATAATACTTAAATAACATTAATTAATTGTCATTCTATAAATAAGTTTTTAATCGTGAATTTTAATATATAATTTAAACGCATTTATATAAGGTGGTAAGTCAACATATTTGCTTCACAAATATTATTGTCGAAGAAGGCTACACTAAGACTACACATATAATTTAAAATATATACAAGAAGAATAAAGTCTGACAAAGAAATACTTAATGTTATTATATAAAATTAGCTTTAACAAATAATCAGTGGTATATAATTTGTGTACAATGTATTTATTGTATTTTTTCAAAATAAATTTAAATAAAATATTTTTTAAAAATCCTTTTTTTAAAGAATTATGTAAGCTATCTTCCTATTTATAATAGCTATGATGTTTCAAAGTTTGTATATTTATTATTTTCGAAATTTTCTTGCAAATTAATCCAAAAAGATTTTGTATGAAAATGAATTTATTACATAAAAAGTATTTTTATTTTAATTGTAATTTTTGTTTAAACTCATGCCTACGTTTTGTACTGACTATTATTAATTATAAAAAGTTACTTTTATTACAAAAAAAAAACAATTGCTGCTTAATTGTTTTTATTTTAATTTTGATATAATCATATAAAAAGACAATTATGTTAATAACGTTACAACCCTAAATTTTTTTCGCAGAATTTTATGAAGCTTACATAAATTATATCTATAATTACTTTCATTTACATAATATTATAAATTATATTTTTTGTGTAAATAACTCGTACAGAAATTGAAATTTAAATCTACTGTTACATTATAAAAGGTTCCTTTCAATATATTACCTTTTAATATTTCTTGTTTTAATAAATACTAATATTTTTCGAAATTTTGTTAAAAAAGTATTTCATAAAATGTATAAAATTTTGCTTCATTTAAATCATAATAATTTAAATAATATAAGTTTATTCTTATAAAAAAAGAAATAAAATTTCTCTTTCTTTCAAGAATGTTAATTTGAAAACCATCAATATATATAGAGATAAATAATAAATAGAGATAAATTAAATTATTGATATATAAAATTTTTATGAGTATTTGAAATTTCATTACAAATTTACCTATTCAATATGCATCACATCGATATTATAAATAAATATGTCTTGTCTGTTTAAATGAATTTATCTGTACGTCAATCGGATTTAAAAAACTACGTGAAATTGGTTTTTTTTTATTAATTTTATATTTGTTTTTAAATCGTATTTGATCCACAAATTTTTAGGAACTTTGGGCTGATACTAAATGTTTTCTATGTACTCCGTAAAGGGCGCTCAACGTAAATAGAAACTACTCGCAACCTTTTCATCTTTAACCAACCATCGAAATATTATCGGCTCCTTGTATTACGGAATTTTTTTTATCTATGTAAAAAAATATTTATTTTACAGCCCAATTTTAATTATGGATCTCAGTGCTTTGATGACCATATTTTTGGCGTTTTTGTCAATGGAATCAATTTAGTTTTGCTACATTTGAATATACGAGAACTAGCACTGAATTACCAGTATGACTAGCAATTGAAACGATACACTGAACTACTGCTTCTAAAGATTGATAATTCTGGGCGATATATATTAGTACTATTATTTTTTTAATTATTTTAATTAATTAATTCGATTGTAAACATTGGTGTTATAAACATGCATCTGAATTATGCTGTTTGTTTTCAAGAGATTGAAATCTCGTAAATAGTTAAAAATTAACCTTTTATATCTTAGATTTTTGAAAAACTTCATTTTAGTAACAAACCTCAGGATAAAATTTTATCTAAATTCTTTATAAATTTTACGGAGTTTATATAGAAATAAAGGATATCTAGAAAGAGATAAATAGTGCTTGTTACAAATTCGTGAAAAGGCATCTACTGCCAAGACTTTAACTTTTCGAATTACAAACTTTTTTCATAAAAAGCAGAATTTTTTAATATTTACTTGCTTACAGAGTAACTTTTATGAGAATTCAGAAATGTTTACTTAATTTAAAAATATTGGCTAAAATAATTAAAAACTTTATTTGAATTTATTACAATAACTATACTATTGCTTTTTAGAGGAGATAAACAAAAATTTATCTTAATAAAATAATTATATTCACATAATTAAAAATTACAGGTACTCAAGTTACAATTTTTATATTGTATATTTACATAAAGTAACGACAATTCTTATAATGAAATTACTTGAATGATATTCTGTAATTCTTTAATGTACTTTCAACTTCAATACGTTTTAAAGAAAAAATACTACTTATTTTAATTTGATTTATGCAATATCGTATTTTTTAATATTTAAATAGATTATAAATATTTAGTTATTTTATAAATCAAAAATTTAAAATACTATGATTTTAATAACATAGAAATATAACTTTTTTAAAATGATATTCGTTTTTTTGTTTGCGAAGGTCATGGTTACTATTGCTGATTATACGAAGAGGAAATTTTGTCTGTGACTCTAATTAAAGTGTACTTTGACTGTTTAAAAAAAGTCATAAAATAAATGAAAAGAATTAAGACTTTGCTGTTTGAAAATACTTTTGTGAAAATTGAGTTGTGATACTTTTGTAATTTTTTATTGTACGTAAATAATACAATATTTAAAATATTTAAAATATTTTTAAAAGATTATAAAGTATTAGAAATTTGTAATTATGAAGACGTCACTTAATTGTTTGTAGATTATTTATGACATAGTAAATTTTTTTAGATATCTTAAAGTTTAGTATATAAATAAACTGATTACATTTTTCTTACAATTTAAACTTTTGATAATAAAGTGCATAGTGATTAGGTGAAGTAACTTGAAAATATAGTATCCAACGTACCTGAAGGAAAAGAGAATATAAGATGTAAATTTTGTTAAAGATCTAGCAAATAACTAGTGTCGAGGTCTTTTTTTAATAACAAAATTTAGATAATAAATTTCAGACAATGATAAAGTAGAAATAAATTAAATAAGCGCATAGTAAAATTGAATGGAGCTGAATAGGGAATGAGACAAATGGTGCTCGTGAATTACAATGAATGGGCTCAATAATCACATCGGAGCTCGAATGACCTCGCGCAATCAATAAATCGGTCAGTAGTGTGAAATATAAAACAGGTAAAAAAGTAAGCTGCAAGCCTCACAGAACCTAAGAACGTATCGAGTCATGGCTTCTGGAGAATAGAGGGACGAAGGAAAAACATAAATTACAGAGTCGGTACTATTCGTGGCCGATGGAGAAAAGTGGCCCGTGTAGCCGACGTGACTTTACTTGCATTAAGGTTATGAATATAAATCACGGTTCCACCCATTTTCGTCGAGTATACTCCTCCCCTTCACAGGTAAAGTTGAAAAATCGAGGATTGGGGCGCGTCTTTTCTTTGACGCCTACTATACAACGCACCTCAATACACGGATGCGATTTCCTTAGGTCTCAACTGACTTTTGGCCGACATCTGACTTGTGTAATACATATATTTTCGGTAACTTCGATACTATTCTAACTACCAAAGTCACGTAGTAACTTGGAACTGTATACGGTTGCTAGTGCGTTTGATTTATAACGCAAAAATGTGTTCCTTAAGATAACTATTTTTTCTTTTCTTTTCACTTTGTGCTGACATTTGATAAGTTATCTCGGTGCGAAATATTTCACTTTAAACAAGCTAGTCAAGAAATTTTATCAAATAATGTTATTATATTATTTGTTATTGACATACAGTATATATTATGAGTCATCTGCGTTTATGTATATGGATGAATAAGTTTTGCAAGCCATATTAAACAATCGTTTAATATTTATTAGACACGTTGACATAATAGAAAATTTCTTTAAGCATGGAATGCAATAAAATTCAAACATATATAAATATTTCCTTGTAAAGATCAAATTAAAAATTATTTATCCATTAGATAGCAAATTATTCATACACATGTCTTTAGTTCTCATATGAACTCTTGTCTATCTGGATCAAATACTATTCGAGCAAGTAAAATTGATGAGCGCCACCTTTTAGGTTCTCTAAGGTATTAAAATTTGCACCATCTCATTGTAGGATACGGAGTCAGGAAGCTGTATTCACGTTTCGCGTCATAATGATTTCCACCACAACGCTAACGACCTGCAGCGTGCGTTCGATCTGCTTAAGTTGATGGGATGCTGTCCGTGAAATAACGGGAATTACTCAGTGTATCCTCGCTCGCTTACCATAAAAGCACAGTCGGACAATAATTCACTTGGTACGGACTACACACGTAGTGTTGGTTTGGATTCGGGATGACATTACGTTCAATCGAATTGGTTGATTAAAACCGAACACGGTGACCCACATTAGTGAGCAAGAAAAGGTGTTAACGAGCTCCACTTGACTGTCGTTAACGAATATTTAATATTTTTACAATTTTGTTCGAAGGGTTCTTAAGTTTGGATTTCTATAATGGTGTAATTGGTGAGGATATCAAGTCATAGATTTCGTCAATGACTTTGGGCTTTTTTGACTAAATTTTAACTATTCGAGGGTTGTTAATGCTCGTTAAGCACGCCAGAGGTGAATAAACTTTTTTCTATTTGTAGTCAATGCGTTATTTTCTCATTAGTCGTAACAAAATAGAATCGCATTTTATATAGTGTTTTTAGAAGTGTGTTATATCAAATATAATAAATATTTAATATTTAATCGATGCCCGTATTAACATTTATATATGTGTATGTTACATTCGATATTTTATTTACTATTTTATAATTAATCTTAATCGGTAAATCTAAATTTCTATAAAATAAAATCATTCATAATTTTAAAAGCCATATATTGAGGCTCTTTGCAGCTTAAAATAGATTGCCAAATATTTGTATATTAATTTATTAGTTAAATATATTTTGCAAAACATCGAATTTCAGTTTATGAATATATTATTTATTAAAATTTAATATATATTGATTTGGTAAATTTTTGAAATATTACATTTTAATGTTGATATGTAACTGATAAAATATAAATCTAAAAAATAAAATATAAAAAATAATATAAATAATATTTTACTCAATTCATTTTTTATATAAGAATTATAATGTGTTCATGTATTCTTTTATTATAAAGAATCTTTTAAATGAATATCTCGTTTATTTTGTACTAAATACACAAAAATTATTCAATTTTATAATTTTATAATTGAATATTATAATTTATAGAATGAACATATAGTCTGAAATTTGTTATCACATAAGATTTATTACTTTTTAAAATATTCCATATTATAATCACTAAAAATTTATTTGTATCGTAATATTAGAAAACACTATTTATCATTATCCGAAGAGAATGAAGTATTTATAGTGTTTAATTATCGTATCCCGCATTAAAATTTAGTATTCTGTGCTATAAATATAGTTTTTATCTTATGTTTTACTAGTTTATGTTCTTACGATCGATAACTCATTTTCCATGTGCAGAAAATAATAAAATAACTTATATATGTGATGATATATATGATAGAATCGATGAATGAAATTCGGTAATCTGAATGTAATGTTTTTTTATTGAATGTATTCATAACTTATCATAATAACGTATCTATTGAACACTTAACAATTTTAACCACTGATATTAATTAATTGTCACGTATAAACAGCTCATTTACAATACAATAGAGAGAACTGAGCATGATTATACCACTACAATGTATTCAATATTGATTCTGATAAATTTTCAGAATAACCAAATAATTCGCAAAATTATGTAACCAATCTATTAGCTCTTTCGTCATTTTAATTTTAAATACATCAAATCAATATTTATTGAGGATATTTAGTAAATTTGTTTTTATTCAACAGATAGGTGAATTCCATATATAACATATAAAAACTGTATAATTTATATTTTTTCATATATATTCTTGTAATTAAAAATTTTCATTGTATACACTTTATTTATACTTTTGATATCATTTTCACAGCATATGTATAACTTTTTACAGCGATGTTTGATTTTTGAGGCCTCGACAATTTGCGTTAAAAGTGGCATATTCCGATAGCCTTGCCCGCCAATTTGACCAGTTTTCTTGTACTTCCAATTTGAAGAGCAGGGGTGAAGCACGGAATAGCAAATCTAATGGCATGACAGACGCATAACCAAGCGGCTTTATTCTTGTAAAAGATGCCACTATAGAAATATACGAAGTACGTGAGCGCGCAATCCTAGATCACAACATCAAATCGCTGCTTTCATGATTTATTTATTGTGACGATAAGTTTTTTTGTGCGTGTTAAAACTCTATTCATTATCATTTCTTGACACCATAATTGCTTCGATTATGTTTACAAGTACGTGTTTGTATTCTAATGATTATATCACCCTACAATATTGAAATGGACATTACCGGAATACTGTTAAAACAGTTTTTACAATAATATAGTATATTTATCGTGATTTGTGAGTTATATTTTGATTGTATATTCTGGTTTTATTTTTGAAATCTATATATTAAATGTACGTATACTATATATTATTTGTGTCAGAACAAAATTTGTTATGAATAATATAAGTTTTAAAAAAATTCTATTTTATCGTATTTACTTATTGCATATATATTATGATTATAAAGTACCTTCGTGTATCTAATGAATTTAAATTGATCAAAAGATGTATTGTACTGTTTATGTAACTACAGATAACTTTTTAATAAAGTTTACTCTTTGAAATTATGAAATTGTAAATATTTTAAAATATGTACTGCAATACATGTCTGAGCTGTAAATTAAATTACGTTCGTCGGACTAATTTAAGATTTCTAAAAGACTTCTAATATTGTCAAGGTTAAAAAATGATAAAATTTAGTAATAACTGCATAAAATATTTAAAGAATAGAATACGTATTGTATATATTTATTAAATATACGAATTATTATAAGTTTGCCTAATATATACAGAAAATGCATTCATTTCTCTAAAAATAATTATATTATAATTATTAATAAGAAATATTATAATTTCTTAATAACCACAGTGATATAATTACGTTAATAATTCTTAGTTAATTATTTTTAACATAATAATACACATATTAACATACAATTTTCGATAAATAACTACTTCCCAATATTTTTTTCTGCAAATATTCTGAATTATAAATATAATTAAGCTTACGATATTATTCATACAATTTCATGCGTCGGTATGAACTTAGATATGAAAGTCACTCACTTTTTCACTAACAGAATATACTGCATAATAATATGGTATTTCTGACTATTGTACAATAGAGCCGTGCTTAATAGTACGCAGTTAAGTTAAAATATGCAGCGGGCAGATAATGAAGGCATGTTTAATAAATGGGGCCACAGGCTGGAGGTTATATTAAGTGTACCTGGACCAGATTCATATATTTGTAATACCCAGTTCATTCTTTCATATAAACATATTATTATAACAGTTTTAATATATTTTTACAAACATTTTTATAAACGATTTTAACAGAGGTCACATTTAAATGCAAACTTTATATGCAACATATATTCACATAATTATTATATTTATACTATTATTTTGTAATGTTTGCATTTTTTATAGCCAACCTAAAAAATATCACGTAAAATAAATTATTACGAAAGTAAGTTACTAATATTGTTTTAAATTAATAAAATTGTATAATACAATATAATAAAATAAATGTATAAACGAATAAAGTGTTCACATAATAAGGTGTTCGCATTTCTTACATTATATTCTCTATAGATCATTTCAAATAAAAAAAAAAATAAATAAAAAAAATATATATATATATATATATATATATATATATATTCAAATATGTATATTAAAAGTTTTATATGATAATATACGTTTCTATTTAACTTAACATATAAGTATTAAAAATATTAATATTGGATCATTTTGAAATATAGTAGTATTTGAAGTATAGTAGTAGTAGTATTATTGCTATAACGACGAATGTAACAAAATCGAACAATCCTTGTGTGTAAATCAAAATTCTTAAAATTATTTATTTATTCTTTAACGTATAACACGTAAAAGAATAGGTTTTTATTAAACACACTATAAAAAAAAATTAGTTAAATGCGTTTAGTATTATTTTGCAATTAATATTAATTTCATTTATAGTTCAATGTTAAAATTGTATAAATAAGCTTCATAATAAATACTGTAAATCAATACTAAACCACAATATTCTTCTTATATAATATTTTTCTTATATAGATAAAAGTGATCGATAATAATTTAAAAAGTTCTACTGTATCTATCGTATAAATTATGATGCATTTGCAAATATTTTTCAGTTTTTTCGTTTTTATTATTTTCAGATACACTTTACAATATTATTTTAATATTTCAATTTCTCTAGATATGAAGGTGAAAAAAGATTAACTCAAATATATTGTGCAAGTTTCACACAAAGTAAATTTGTACAATATCAATAAATATATCAAAATCAATAAATAAATTTAAATATGAACCGTACAAAAATGGTAGAATTAATTTAGTAAATAGATTAATTTATATATTTATAAATAAAAGAGATGGAAGTCCTAACAAATGATACAAACATTTTTACGAACATAATCTAAACATTAAGTTCAATGAACTTATAGTGTTCAATTCGTACTAACGCGTATAGATGCGCATGAGTATAATAAAAGGGATGTCAACATCTTGTAATATGTTTTTAACTGTCAGGCGCATTCAACAGAGGAACATATTAATGGATTGAAGGTATCTATAAATTAGATACGTTAATGTACAAACTGTTTGCATGGATTCAAGGCCTTTAAATTTATTGTGCGTAACATAAAGATTCAATAGTTATAGCGAAATTTATTTTTCGTCTTATTAAATCTAAATTATGTCTAAAGCGTGAAGTTTTCATGGATACTAGAGAGAGATAAGAGGGTGGTTTAATGTCGCACTTGAATTTTTTTTGAAAAACATGTATGAAGTTTGAATTTAAAGAAATTATTTTTCAAAATATATAGATCTTTCTTGATTTTTGATCACATTTTTTCGTATAAAATTATGATTTTCTCAGATTTATAATAAGTATAATAGTATTTACGTTAATAGGCTTCATATTCTACCAAATTTAATTCCTTTTGTATAATATTATGTTCTTTATTTTTTTATATTGAATTAACTATTATTTTAAATTAATAGTATTTAACTTTATATTTTAAAGAGTTACGATAATTAATAATACCTAAATACTAATATAAGAAATTTCTAGAAAAAATAAAGAAATTTTTAATGTTTTCAAATGCGTTATATTTTGATAAGTAACTTTGTATGTATATAAAACTCAAACTATTTTATGCAAAATAATTGCAAAGTAAAATGTATCTATCTTATTTACCTATATTATATACCTTTATATACCTCTATTATATTATTATATACCTATATAATTTATCTACACATTATCCATATATTTCCTATATTATTTATATATCTATATAGATGTGTGTGTGTGTGTGCGTGTGCGCGTGCGTGTGCCTCTCTGTGTGTGTGTGTGTGTGTGTGTGTGTGTTATTGTATGTTTATATAAATATATGTGTACATTTATTAATTCACAAAATTATTGGATATTAAAAAACAATATACTTAAATTTATGCTTATTAGGTAAGCATTAGTATTTATTTATGATATTTTCAAGAATTTTCCTTACGACACACTTATATTCAATGAATTACTAGCCATATCCTATAATAATATAGATATGATAGTCTTATATTAACTGAATTAAATAGTATAAAATAATAGATAATCCAAATGACGTTTTTCAATCGAAGGTATTTTTTTGTTTACCGTAATAAGTATAAACTTGTCGTTAATGCATTATTCGTCCGCGTATTCGCACTTGGGTGTAATCCAACGGTCCACACGGTATTGCATGATAACACCAGTCAATTCGATCGTTTGATCTAGATATGGGCTCTAAGGTAATTATCAACGCCGGAACATCGTAAGGCCTGCATCGACAAATACTAGATTTACAGTACGTATTCACTGTCTAGTCAATACATATTTCGAAATAAACAATACTGAATGCTGTATCTCTATTTTTCATAAAATAATATTTAATTTGACTGCTGCATTATGGTTTTATTTTTTTTATTTGCGTGAATTAGTCTGATATTGTAAATTAAATTTAATATAAAGTGCTGTTATTTTATATTTAAATATTTAATTTATTTTTAGAATAACATCTGTCAAATAGAGGTAAAAAATAAAAATGTAAAGAGTAATTTGTAAATTTATAGCAAATTTAATAAAAATTTTAAATAATCATTCAATCGTAAAGATATATTAGTAATGATAAAAAATAAAAGAAGCAAATATTGAAAATATCAAAGGAATCAAAGCTACCTAACAAAGCAGATGTATTTATGTGTATATACGTATATAAAAAATTAAAGATAAATTTTTCTCATACTTAAATACTTTATTATAAATCGGATTTTTAACAGAGACAACTATAAGCATCCAAATAAGGTCTAAAAATAATAAATATAGCATATTGCATATATAATTAAATTCAAATAAAAAAATTACTAAAGTTGGAAACAATATGAAGTTTATAAGGACCAATGAAAATTATTTCCGAAATACTACTTCAATTAATATAAATATACATTCATGTAAAATTTATAAGCTGACTCATTCATAATAAAAAATTATTTTAAATTAATCAAAATTTCTTTTGTAATAAAAAGTATAATTTCCATAAATATATAATGAATTAATAATTAAATTGTTATAGAAGTTTTTGAAATTATAAAAATGATTTAATCAAAATTAAAAAGCATTATAGATTTAATAAAATGTAATTAATTAAAAAAGTTTTAAAATAAAACTTCAAATATAATCAATAAGTGCACTCTAGCTGTAAAATGTAAAGAAAATAGAATCACAAAGAAAAAGAATAAAAATCTAAGAACGTTTCAGAGGGTAATGAGAACAGAACAAAAATGGCCAGAAAAATAAAGATTGAACTCTGGAAGGTTCCTAATTGTTTCGATGATGCGTTGTATATTTAAGATCTGCTTATTATGGTATTGAAACTTTAGTTTCGCTCATAAATTAGTAGTATTATGATACCATTTTTTTTTCAATCTTATAAGATTTTATTATATATGTTGCATGAATTGAAATGAAACGAGAGAATTTAACAGTTCATTGGCTATTGAAGTAATATTAGCAGCTAAATATTTGATTTCGCATTGGAGATCGGTTAAGGTAAAGTTTTTGTTCAAAATGGTATCAATTTTTATCAAGTATTCATGATTACTAGTAATTTAATAGTAAAACTTTCAAAACTATGTCTCCACAGTTAAATCAAATTATCCCTGAAATAATATCATATTTCTATTCAAATCGCACAGATTCATTATTTGTGAGTCAGCTGTGAACTTATTTAATGCTCTACATTAAATAGCTATTTATATAATTATAAATAAATTTAATTGAGCGTTGTCTTAATTAAATTATAATTTTACATCGATATTTTGTATCAACTATTTTTAAAATTGATTAATTTATTGATAAAATTGATTAATTGATTGATAAAATTGATTAATTGTTTAAAATTTATTCAAAATTTTAAAAACTTAAGTATTACTTTCTGAATGAAATAAATTATTTTCAGAAGATACAACAACGACATTCTAAATTTTCATCAAAGTTGCATTAAAAATGATTACATTCTAATCAAGAAATTTGTTATATTTTTGGTATTGTTTCAATTTTTAAAGTAATGCTATATTGCACAACAATGTAATTATTGAATATTGCAATAACAATACAATTATTATTATACTGGTAGCGTGTAAATTATAAATTTACATTGAGTTAATTGTTTTTACTCAAATTGATAAAAAAAATATTTGTATATCTGTCAAATAATTGAGTATTTCAATTTATAACATAATTGTGTGTAATTCAAAATACTAAAAATGTTTACTAAATTAATATTAAAAAAGTCTCTTCCGGTAAAATATTTTATTCAGAATTTAATTAATTTTATTTTTAATTTTCTGAAGTGGGAAAAGTTTAAAATGAATATTCATTTATAAATCTAAATTTATAGAAGGAAGTATATCTATGATTATCTACGATGAACATTATCTATGATTAATTATCTATGATTAATATATATATAATGTATATTATATACAATAATGTAATGATTCAACAAATGTTTGAAATATTCTTCAATCATTTTTAAGTTTTATTGCAAATTTAAAGTATACATTAAATATATATAATCGCAACTATTATAATAAAATATATCTATGTTATTTGTACATATGTAAACAAAATTCAACATTCTAAATTATGCTGAAAATATACCAATTATTTATGAATGAATGAGAAAATGCAGATTCAAGTATGTATTGATAATATTATAAATCAATTAAATTTTTTTAGATATGTATATATTAATTTGATAAAGCAATTTCAGATTCTAGGATCTAAAATGTATTTCAATTTATATGAAATAGCTTTAATATTTGAAAGTTATTTTAATTATATTTTATAATATTTCAACATAATGCTATAATAATTGCTAAATTTATTCAAAGTATATTTTTATAAATAATAGGTTATTAACTAAATGGAAAAATTTCCTTTTTTCAAAAATATTATTATATAATTATATGAATTTTATATTTATTAAAAATTTGGCGACGTATATTTTATGATTTCTATAAATATTATTATCAAACAAATATTTCAATTAGATAAGAATTTAAATATAGAAAATGAATAACTACGAAAATAACTAAAATCAAGATGTAATCGTAAAAGTTTTGAAAAATTGCTTCATTCATTCAAATTTGAAATTACGAATATGTGTTGTTATCTTATTTATAAATTCCTATCTAATTTGACTTTTAGGATTCTGTTATTTCGACTTCATTAAAATAAAGATTCAAATGCTTCTTTATAAAATAATTAAAATAACTTTATTCCAAGTATAAGTCTTTCACAATTTCGTTTTATCGAAAATTCAAACCAAATAAAATGCACGTTGGTCTAATTTGTTGGTGCAGTGAAACAAATCCCCGTACGTCTGAACCAAATCAGTAGCAAAGGTCGTTATCAAGTCAGTCGAAGCGTAGGGATGGCACCTAGGACCATCTATTACATGCAAATAAGTCAATGTCAAATTCAACGAGTTCCTCGTCATCATTTCTTCTTTCTATCCATTTACTTTATTCCGTATCTCCCTCCCCTTTATCGCTCTTTTTGTAGAAAACCACTTACTCCTCTACTCTGTAGTTGCTTTCTTGAACTCAAAGCTCAAGAGTACGTCTTAATTACAGTTGTCTCGAGTCAATCTCAATGGTAATTAACTAGTGCTTTCGCGTTGTCTCTTTTCTTATTCCTACGAGATTCTCTAGTTCTCTCTCTCTCTCTCTCTCTCTTTCTATATTATGTTATCAGCCTTCAACTCTTCCCCGTAAATCTTCAACTCTATTCTTTGTTTACTCATTTCCTTAATCACTCTATCTACTTTACATTAATATTTTTTGATATATATATATATATATATAGCATTTTGATCGATAAAGAGAAAAAAACTTATATTCGATTCGTTGGTATAGTAGAAATATCATAAGAAATCGAAAAAGAGACATAAAGAGGCACAAGAAGTAGATAGATGAATGCGGATGGAAAAATTGGAATTTATTTTGTCTTTGCGTTTCTCTTCTAAAAAATTGGATAATATTAAATAATAACTTTATATGATAAATATATTTACATATAATATAAGGATGATTCAAATAAATATGAGTTTCGTAATAAAATTTTATAAATAAATTAGCATTCGTCGTAAATCATGAAAATTTTAAAGATCCCATTTCTATTTTAGGTTGTATAATATGTCTATAATTGAGATTTTTCTTTTTTTATAACATTGAAATAAAATGGAAATATTAAGTATTATTCAACTTCTGATATCAAAATAAATAATTTCATTAAAAAAAAAACTTTATACGAAAAATTTGTAATAAAATTGACCACAATCGTATTATGCCTTGCAATAAATTTTTGATATTTGTATTTACTTTATGAAGGAAAATACTTTATTGAAATTCAGATCATACAATTAGATCAAAATACAATGTCATCATAAATGATATTCTGTTTATTCAGAATACGTACCATCTTCTTCGGATGCAATGAGCTGATTCTGCATACAATATCCCCGTATGGTTGAACATTAATGTAATATAGTTAATTATACTATTCACCTATGATTTGCAATTACTTAAATAACTTGCGATGATATATCTCATGTCATAATTATATTGAAATAATTAAACATGAAGTATCGTTTATGCAGACGTTAGAAATCGCAAAGATCAAATTATAAGAAAGAAAAATTTTAATTCAAATATAATGTTATTAAAAATGAAGATAAAGTTATGAAGTAATAATAATCAAATTGAGAAACAACATTAAGAAATTGGAATAAAAAGAAGTCTGGAAAAAGATGCTAGAAAAGATTATTTTTTCATTACTTTATTTATTTATTTAATGAAATATTGAAAAGAAAGTTTCTTTTGCCTAAATACCGAAAATGCTTTTATTTTACGTCAAAGATTGCGAAGTATCTTTATAAGAATCTTTTTAGTAGATTAGCTGTACTTTTGAAAGATCTTGTGTATACTAAATAACTAAAACAAATTTATATACTATAACTTCCTAAGAAAATAGTATATTTCATTATTATTTTCAAAGACTTATTGTATAATTTTGTGAGAAATGTATTTACGTATACACATAAAATAAATATAGTAAGAAGAAATGATGTTCTAATAATACAAAAAATAAATAACAATATTTATATGAAAATGCAATACAATCTTTACATATATTATACATTATTTGAATAATTAAATATATGCAATAGTAGTATTTATGAAAAATCTCAGCATATTAAAGATATTATGATCAAAATCTATTTTAATTTTGTATTTTGACTGGAAATTAAAACTGCATTTAGTACTCTTTAGTAAGCATAATCGGTATAAAAACATAGTAAATCTTTTTATATTACATATTTTTAATTAATCTGAATAATATATCAATGAATGCACTATTTTTTACGTGAAAAATCAATTACATTAATCGTTGTTTATGTAACTAGCCTAGTAAAGAGAAATGCTAGACGAACGAAGTTCCTCATTATAATGAAAAAAGGTATAGATGAAAAAAATTTAGTTACTTTATGTTAACAATCTTCTGTATTAACTCGTTTTGTGTATTTTATTCGCTCTGTTATACTTAGTTTTCATCTTCGAATGTCATTATTACAGAATTCTATAAAACCTGTTTATCTTAAACATTTTTATCTCTTACAATCCAATATATATTTATGTTATGAACGAAGAAAAATATATACACTGAAATAAAGTAAAAAGAATTAGCCTGTAATGATGATAGAAGAGATACAATAGAGTGGGAGAGGGGAGAGTGAGAGAGACACACACACACACACACTCACATACACAGGGTGATAGTTGCCGGGAATGCTTTTGTTGAGCGCAGATCACGTATATGAACACGAAAACGTGATGGCTAAAACGAGTAGTTTCAATAATTGTTTAAGCAAATCGGTTCATATACATAAAAAATCCGATATAGGAGTGAAATAAGGACAGAAATAAGTATAACCTCCATACTGATTTCCTAGTTGATCTACGCTTGTGAATATATAAGAGCTTCCTAGTCTGGGATTTGCTAACATGACATATTAAATATCTGTAACTTATTATAAATTGCTTACAATTCCTTTATTATTATAAAGACAGTAAATAGCTGGAAATTTTACATTGCATATTAAATACGATCGTTCAATTTCAATTGAACAAATAAATACTAGAAATGTTAAAATATTCTTCTATTATAAATATTCTTCTATTTCATGGTAATATTATCTTCATAACATACTTTTATTACTATTTTATTTATGCCTAAGTAAATTTTTTTATTCTCTCAGACGTATTATCAATTTCACTGAAATTAAGATAGAATATTTTTGCAGTGAATCGCAATAAAAAAAAGTTTGGATTAAATTAAATTAAATTTAATGTAATATTATCAACAAAACGTTCTCTTATATTCAGTCTTTTAATATAATATTGATTCATCCTTGCAGCACGATAATTTATTTAAAAAGTCAAACTATTTTCATATTTAATCAATTAATAGCACTGAAAAAAATAATTGAAGAAAAGAAATGAAAAACAATAGAAATTTCATGAAAATATTACATAGGAAATTTTCGCGAAATCTCGAGCTTGAGGATGATTCGTTAGCGATTTACAAAACTCTAGTTTAACATTTGCGAGGAAATGAGGAGGTAGTGTACGGCTTGCGCCGAATTTTGCAAAATATATGATTTCATTGGTCACTTGTAATTTATTACTAACATTCTATCATTTTCCATAAGATTTATATTACATTATTCGCCTGTTGCCTTCGAATTATTTTATCTGTAATATTAAGATGTATCATATTTTAAACAACAACTATAATAATAATCATAACAATAAAAATTATAAATTTAATTTATCTTATATAGAACTATTATTCTGTATATAGTTCATTATTATGTATTAATATCAATAATTGAATAAATTAAATTAATATGAAAAATTGTAGAACGAAAGAATTATATACGATTTTTCTTTTCTGGTTTTAATATCTCAAATAAGTTAGAATTATAATTGATTAAATAACTATTGATATTTATTCAAATTATTTAAAAATATATAAAATTATATACAGAGTATAAAATAAAAAAGAATATAATTACTTTTCTAATTTTTTTAACATGAATTTAAATTATTTATCAAGGATTTTTATATTAGCCTGTCCTTTATCATTGTTTACAAAAATATAATTTTTTTCTTCAAAATAATATTTTATAATATAGTATGTAATTCAAATAGTTAAAAAATAATTCGTAAGATTGATAATCATATTATAACGATATATTATAACAAATATGACGAATTCTTTTTATAAATAACATTAAGAGATTAATATGTAAATTATTTTTGTAACGTACTTGAATATATATTCTTTATACGCGATGCACTTTAACATAAAATATTCAATTTAGTAAGTTGTTGAGGAGGTAATTATATTAACTTAATACATGCCGTCATCAATCTTTATATTAACACGACATTTAATTATTTATTAAAGTGAGCAGAAAATTTTCTTTTCAAAATTTTATTGCAACGGTTTAAATTAGGTAAAGTTAATGTACATAAAAATTAACTATTTATGTGCAATGTTATTGCAGCAGTTAACAAATATTGACACAAATGCATGTCGTGAAAATATATTTTCATAGAAAACATATATATAAATAAATATATACATACATATATATATAGTATACAGTATATATATATATATATATATATATATATTCAAAGTCTTGTAAAAGCGAAGTAAAAAATAATGTCAAAACATTATATATGACTGTTGGAATAATTAATTTTATGTTTTACATTTTCTCATTAATTAATAAAGTATTATAAAGAAATGAAATTATGAATATAATTAGTAAATATTGTTCAATGCAATTTTTTCCATTATTTTAAAAAGTAATTACATTAAAGAGAAGACAGAGTTTTGTATCACTGAATTCTATAAATCATTTATTATCATTGTAAATTAATCAAACAGATTTCTCGTAAAAAATAGCAGTACATATACATAATTAAATAAAAGCAAAAAATATAAATTCTTAATAACTAAAAATGGAGTGGATGCTTAATCGCAAAAGATTTTTAAATAATTATCTGAACGCTAGTGCTGATATCAATCTTTTGAATTGTACAGTATTTCTCTAACTATGAACATATTTTTATTAATGTATAAAATCTCATTGTAATTTAATTAATTACATCGTGGAAATAAGTGCATCGTAATAACGTTTGCCCGAATATATCTCATTATAAATACAGGCATTTGTGCCTAGTGCAAAAGACTGATAACCGAACTGCTCGTTAATTCAATAGTAGTTGAATAACCAAGTTCACTCCAACGCTATTCATCACGTGACATTTGATGATAATAATCGACACCCAATTAGTAAAATTAGGCTAGGCATAGTGGGAATAAGTTAAGCAATCGACATTCCATACGCTCTTCTCTCTCTTTCCGTCCCATATCACAAATAGACTATTTGCTTGGCGAATGGTAAATACCGCCAGTGCATCCGGCGCATTCCAGACACCATCAAGCATTCATCGAGTAAGTTCCTCTGAGCGCGTTCACATGTTGCTATACAATAACTATCTAATTCTGTGTGCTTTATACATCTCTTTATCAATCTTACACCCTCATCGTATGGTGTCTGCCGTTAAGGCAATGATACGTTAGTGAGCTCAGCCCTGTTTCATTGTCTACGCTCAGAACCGAGTGTCAGACGCTGAAATGAATACAAAATGCGTATGCATGAACGACGCTAACAGTCAAATGGCTTGGTCGTGTATGATTATGCACTTGGCGATTGGCGTATAATAATACACCATACGGAAAAGCAATGGAGATACATTTTCTGATGGTGTAAGCTTCGCTGTTGCTATTTCAGAGTTCAAAAAATAGAGGGGAAAGGGAAACTTTAATAAAAGCTTTCGCGAGACGCGATGAAAATATTGAAAGAAAAATTATAATGGAATTTTGTCATAAAATATTCAATTATTAGAATTATAACAACAATAATTATTACATATGTTATGAAGTATTAATTATTTCCGTGAAATCTATAAAATTTATATTAAAAATTTTATACGTGTTGCATGATCTTCGTTTTTATTTTACTATTATAATAATTCTCACAATTTTTATAAATGAACATTTTGAGTTTGTAAATAACGAAAATATTAAGAAATTAACACGTTTATATAAAAGAATTTATTTAATAATTCTACAATAATACTACTTTTTAAATATTTATCTTGTGAGTAATGTACAATATAAACCTTTGCAAAACTGCTATGCTTCCACTTTAAAAATTAAATGAAATTCAGTTTAATTTCAATATAATCCACGCAATTAATATTACATCATTTAAATGACTAGAAAATTTTATTATATATTGCAGGAATATATTCCTTTTTTAATCATTTGTAAACTGAAATTTAATTTTATAAAAATTTCCTTCAACATTATTTTAAACATAAGAATTTTTGTATAAAACTCTTAATTATAATTTTATTTAGTAAAATTTTATTGTGAAAAGAACTTCGAAGTCGATAATTAATATCTTAAAAAATAATATGTATTTTACAATAATATTTTTATGTTCATATTTGATTATTATTAATATATATTCTAGCTTGTAGTTAATTATAGTAATTTTGTTGTGAATGCTTGTGATATAATATGAATAATCAATCAAATAAAAATCATATTAATAAAAATATATATAACAGAAAGGTATTCGATCACTCTATGAAGAAGAGACAAATTTATATAAGAGATGCACTGACAGGATCCAAGTATAACAATAGCTTGTTTATATTGCAATGTTAAGGTACTATTGAGCAAATTCTATATTGGTTTCGACTTATTTTCAGACTTTTCTAGTTTATCTCACACAGAGTGCCAACTTTTCGTGTACTTTTAGACTTTTCTTATAACCTTCTATGGTTTTTGCTTACTTAAAGTAAAGAGCAATTACCTCGTAAGAAATAAAAGGTAAAGTTTGCAATGATTAAAATAAAAATTTTTGTTATACATTTTGTTAATGTTATTTAAGGAACTATAAATATTAGATAATTTATTTATATTAAATATAATATCTATATATTAGTTATAATAATAATGTATATTATATATTAGTTCATAATTAGAACTATACAGATTATATAATTATAATATTAATTTTATAAAATTAATGAAATAGATAACATTTTTTATAATGCAGTAGTATTCATACAAATTTTGCATTTTTGATAAGTAATTTAATATAATTATACGCTTTTGGATACTATTTTAATTTTATTTTAATGCTCGGTACAATAACGATTATATTAATGTAATAATTTCATAAATAATTGAACTTTTATCATTATTAAAATTTAAAAATAAAATTATAAACATATTTTTATTGCAAAGGTGTACACTTAATTAAATTATTTATTCATCAATTATTTAATAAAATTGTATGTAATTTTAAAATTGTATGTAAGCAATATTCAAAATATTTAAGATATATAAACAACATTATTAGCTGGGAAATGGTTATGGCAATCGTATGAGCTAAAGCGTAAGAAAAGTATATGGAAAGCTTCGGAAATTTATGAAATAATTTTTGACAAATGTCAAATAATTATATTGAATTAAATTTATAACGTATAATTCATTATAAATAAGTTTTTTATAATAGTGGTATATTGCACAATTTTAAATTATAATTTAATATGAATTATTATAAGTTTAATATGACTAGCTCTGCTTAACGATTATTTCATTTTATAAATAAAAATAATATCAATTAATGTTTCCTTACCGTCTGAATGCTTTAATATATTTAATAAATGTTTTATATATTTTTATTTTCATTTGGTCAATTTTTCGATGAGAAACTGTCGAGTTCATCGGCTTCCACAACATAATGAATATACAATTAAATGGCGGTCTTACATTCATTAAAAGGCTGCACTACTAGGTCAAAAAATATCTGGGCTGATTAATTTTCAATAACTGCGTTCAAATAATCATTCTATATTTAAAATCATTTAGGTTTTAAATTAAATTATTGACCTCGCATTTCGTTTATATATAAGAACACAGACCATGGCTTTTCAGCGAGGTCAACCAAATAAAATATCGAAGATTAAAAAAGAACAGAAAATTTTAAAAATGTGCTTTTAATTCCTTTGTCTGAATTGTATATGACTGCTCATCTGTAATTTCACGAATCTTAATGAGGAAAGAACAACAAAATTCTTATTGCTGTTAATCTGCTCGATCAGTGCATTCTCATTAAAATCTCTCGCAAAATGCTTTTTGAAGATGATAAGATGCTTAACTAATGTTAGGAATTTGGACGCAATATAAGATCGCCATAGTGAGTGATTTAGAAATGGGTTGAAAGCCACTATGATTATTAGGACCATAAATATATGTATCTAACAACTCAACTATAAATATTTTCAAGACAAAGAGACCTGTATTTACACATGAATTGTCTGCCCATAGGAATCCATTGTATCGGAATAAAATGTTCAGATAGAACTTTTTATTTTTAAGGCTAAGCTTAACTATATTAAATTATCGAAAAACACTCAAGAAAGCTAATGAAAAGGTATTTCCTAAACTAGATAAATTTTATTTAAAATTTTATAACTTTTCAAATTATTAGACATTTATAAAGATAATTGTTAAAGATATTATTTTATTTTAGCCACAAGAATCTACAATAATTAGAATGAAATCACTAAAAAATATTGATTATTAATAATTATTTACTAAATAAATATTAAATAATAAAATAAAATTTTATTTTGCACAATTGTAAATAAATAGAATCGATGAATGTCTTTTAATTCAAAATATAAAAAGCAAATATGAAATAATCAATGTGATTTGAAATTACTCTATCATAGACTTTTTAAATTAAAAGAAACAATTGTTTCTATTATGGAAGCATCAAAATCATTGCGTTTCTTAACATATATGGAAAAACTACGATTTATTATAAAAGCGATAATTGACTATATTATAATGCAAATAATAGTAAGGTTAAATATAAAATTTCAATCGTAATTTGTAAGGTAATTGTGACATACGTATAACAACTAAATAATATATTATTGTGTACTAATTGTTAATTATGCTTTTTATTCAGTTTTTTTTTCTTATATATACCTTTCAAATAATTTTATTCATTTATTGTGAAAGTAATTTCTACAAAACTGAAAAATTCTTATACGTGCAAATTCAATACATATCAATTTGTGCTACCTATATAATAATGCAAAATTTAACAAATACATACAAAAATTATGTTTGATTAATTTTAAGTGCTATTACTTTAAGATAGAATCTTAAATCACCTACATTGAGATGTGCACATATATTAATAAAATAACTCTTAATATTTTTTGTTACTGTGACATCGGTATTATCTGTAACATTTGCTTATTTAAAATATTTGAATTATATATATATATAACGAGAAAAATAGAATATAGATTAATGAAATATTTATGTCTGATGAGAGTTATATTTAAATTTATATAGTTTTTATTACGATACTTTTAAAAATATACTGATTCGGTAAATTAGTTAATTATGGGAACAAATAAATGCGACACAACAAAAGTATCTTCTTTACCAAATTGGTCAAGAATAAAATAATAAAAGAAATTAATGTAAGTATTTAGTATAATCGACAACAGCTTAACAAAAATATTCGTAAAGGTAAGGGAAGGAAAGTATTATAAAGCTGTATTCTTGGTTGACGCATGTGTACGAAACATGACAGTAAATTTTAGGGCTATTTTCTATAGAAACCACAGGTATTATGACCGATAAACTGTTTCATACTGAAATAAACGAATATTTAATCAAATTCGTCGCCAGCGCGATCGATTAACATGAAAATGCGAGCTGACATTCTGTTTCTTGTTATTGTGCATGGTATTGCATTAACACAGCACCGATAACGGTCGCCCCAGTTTTCGGATGCGGTCATTCACTGTTTAGCAGTTATACGAAGTATTTAATGATAATAAATTACTGGTAATAGATAAATTTAATTAGGACTTGAGGTATTTTCAAATGTAATATGCTAAATAAAAAAAATTGTAAAACAATTCTAGAAACTAAATTATATAACTTTTTATGAATGCTGGATGAAGCTCTTAATTAATTATATATATGCACATACGCATATGAATATATATGAATATATATATAAATTTTATTTATTTAAATAAATAAAGTCCAATTGATATTTTGATAGTGTAATATTGATTTGTGTACATTTGAAAGAATTGCGAAAAGACATAATTACATATTAAAAATACATATGCACATTAATATATTTAATATAATTCAATATTTTTCACATATATTGACTATATTATTTAAAATTAAAAAAGTAATTAATGTTTCAAACCATTTAAAACACTACATTTCCACACGAAATCGATAATATCTTAGGAATTTTTTCATTATTTTTTTTTTTAATAAAAATAATTTATAATTAAATTATTTTATCTTATAAATTTTTATTTAAATTAAATTTAATTAAATTTTAAATTAAAAAAATTTTACATTATACACATTATAATTATTCATCAATATACAAATATTTTTTATGAATAATTAGCATTTTTATCGATATTCATATATATATATATATATATATATATCCGGTTTTATTATTTTTTAAAAGAAATTAAACTTTTCTCACCTAATTATAAAGATTAAAAGTATAAAAATTTTATACAAAATTTATATAAAGTTATTATCGAGATATTATTCTATTTATACATCTATTTAAGAAATGAAACATTTTTTAAAGAAAAAATTTTTATCATGTGTTTACAAAAATAATATAATATATTTTTTTAAATTAATGCATAAATTAATCTGTAATACCTTCATTGTAGTAATACATATTCATACTTCGTGATGGCTGATTATCTGTGTCGAAAGTACATCTTCAGCACTTAATGAAAAGTTACATCTCAGAACATTAATGAACCGCGTAGCTAAAGTTTCATCGTATCAAACTCACTGAAACTTTATCGATTACTTCCATTAGCAACTCAAAGAATTGAAGATATATATTGCCAAATGGATATTCTACAGAATAAGCTTGAAATTGTATGGCTAAAAAAACAACTAAAACACCGTCTGAATAAGCACGAACGAAGATATTTGTCAAAAAAAGAGTTACTTATATCCAAATTAATAATATATCTCTGATGATTTTTCTAAGCAATTCGTTAATTGAAATTTGAGTAACCTTCCTCAGCTCACTAAAGCTTGTTCAACTGTTTACTGCACGATGCCAATGGGCTGGTTGATTAAGGGTTGGGTCGACTTCATTTCAACAAAGTTAAAATGCATGAAAGTGCATGTACGGACTTATTTAAGACTAGAGTTTGAATGGCGTTGCAAACATTGACAAATTTTTAGTATATATTTCTATCAAGAGTAGACGCTTTGAGTACTTAATTTGAAACATACTATGTAATCAAAGATGTACAGTCCGAATTAACAAGAAACTCAATTTATAATAGAAAAGATAGATTATTATTCTATGAAATCATAAATAACTTTATATTAACAAGTCAAATTATAAATAATAAATTTTTCAAAAATTCTATTGTAAGTTTAAATTTATAATTGGAAAAATTTCAATTTATAGTTTTCCGATGAACATTACAATAATGTACTTTTAAAATACATATACATTGACTTCATTTTTTCTTCATCTTTTTTAAGTAATAATAAAATTCATATTTGTACTATTTTATATACAATCATATATATTGTGCGTGCATTTGTATATTTAATTCGATGAAAGGGTAAAATATATAAAGACGCTACAAAATTAATTCATAGGATAACTCTTGGCAAGTTATAGTAAGGATATATTACTATATTAACTAATAAAACATAGCTTTGAATTATTTCTTAAATAAAATTTGATATAATAAAATAAAATAAAAAAATAAAATATTGACATTTCTTAATTAGCGTGTAATAGATAGTTTGTAAATTCGATCGTTATTGCTTATTCTTTTCTATTGAAAGCGTGCCACTCAATTATTTTAAGATCACATTCTAGAAGTCTTCTACGCTTAATTAAGGATGGTTGGAAGCTAATTTACGGCGAATTAAAACTTCTCAAATCACAATCGATTTACTATTATGGCGTCGATACATTGAAGCATTTTTCAATAAGTTTCTTACTTTCCAAACATCAATGCGCAACTCTGGCCAGAGTTTATACATTTAAAAGAATCTTAATGATTTCTTGTCACTATTAAAGAAGAGAAAATATAGATTAAGTAATCCTGTATTCAACTTCGATTATTATTTATTTAATATCATAAGCATTTCATTTATGAAATTTTGAATTTTAATAATCATGTTTTAACTTGGAATTTCTTTAATACTTTTAATGATTGATCGAATAAATATTTCCAATGTAATACAATTATATATTTATTTTTGATGTATCCATTATTCAAGAATGAAAATTCTAAAATAGATAATAATAAGAAATATTTTATTTAAATTATTTTCTCATTTTAGTATAAAATTCGAAAGATATACAAAGAAAGAAAGTTCGAAAGATATACAATTTTGTTTTACAAAATGTATTAAAAATATTTACCGGATGTATCGATATCTAGCATAATTAAACAATTTTTTTCATAAATATTAAAAACATCTTAATAAGCTATATTTAATTAATTAAGTAAATTTCTTTTTACAGCTAAAATTCAAATATGTAAATTTCTAAATCGATCAATTTATAAATTGAAATGGAATGCAATCTTTAATTATTTTTAAGTTATATAGAATGATTATTTTATATTAATAGGTTTCAATATAATATTCAAAAACTTGCAGGCATTTGATATTATATAAGTAATAAAAAGAAAATAAAAATTATTCAACCCTAACTCAAATTGATCGATGTTACATAAATTATAAAAAGGAAACCAAGATTTCTAAAAAAAATTCTGCATATACAAATATAAAATATTTATAAAGGAAAAACAGTTAAAAAATAATGAAATATTATTGCTTCTGAAAAAACAAAGAAAATTAAAAAAATATAATATGTTGAACATAAATAATGATACGACGATTTCAAATGACAAAAAGAAAAAGAAGTTAAAAAAGATAACACATCGATAGAACGAAGATTGCATCAACCTTCGATTTTTTAAATCAAGACTCCCTCTATACTAAGGCACCTCCAACTTGCCGAAATGGATTAAGTTACTTTTTTCGTTTCACCACAGCGAAGGCGTAGTTTTGCTGCATACATATATATATATATATATATATATATGGGGAGGGGGTATGCATGTGTGTGTGTGTGTGTGTGCATTTTGAGCTTAGAGATACCGCATTACTCGAACGCTAGAGAAATCTTGTATTACTTGACAGCATCCTTCCTATGAAAATGAAGTTACGCTTATAGATACATGCGCAAAATCGAAAGGAAGACACTATTTACCTGCAGACGTTTACACTATAGAAGCATTTCGTATTTTAACAATACATTATTTTAAAGTTTATCTCCATCAATTCACAAATAATAGATAATATATTTACTATCATTTTTATAAAATTACTGAAAATTATACCTTTTCGTTATTATACCCATAAAAATGAAAATAAGTAATATATCATTTCGGAAATGATAAGTAGTTAATTTATTGACCTCGATGGACTAATAAGTATAATATATTTTTTTTAATCTTAAAAATTTTTTTATAAATTAATGATTGACATTTTGTATTTAATTTCTATTTCGCTTCTAGCCCAGATTAAAAGAATGATACAAAATATACAATATTAATTCCATTTTGAAACGAAATTATTCCATGCGTATTAATTTGTAGAATTTATAATGTGTGCAAAAGAAAATTAACCTTCTGTAAAAATTCTGTTATTCTGTATATATATATCCAAAGAAAAATATCCACAAAATGTATTAATAGAACCACTATATGTATATATTATTGTTAATGTATTATGAAAATGCATTAATTCGATTAAAATATCTTCTTTATTAGTTTTAGATTATTATTATTATTATTAATAATAATAATAATAATAACTTATTATTATTAATATTATTACTTTTAGATTGTTTTTAACATTATAAGCTTTTTTTTATAAATACTATTTTTATTTCAATTCATATATTGTTTTAAATAACATGATCAGTATTAGTACAAAACTACGATTATAACAATAATGAACTCGTTTTACCCAACGTTCCAATTTACAATTCAGTGAAATGTTGATATCTTAGTTTTTACTAAAAGCTTGAAACAAATAGACGAGAGTTTTCTCTATATTTTCATAACGGTGCTCATATGAGCTCGTAAATATGGAATGCAACGTATGCTCCGATAATATCAAAGCTTATCTATATTTTCATAAAAAGCTTTTCTTATTTTTATTTATTTTTAAGTGCTATTGTAAATATTAAATTTTTGTAAATTTAGATAGAAAAATTTTTATATTTTCAATTTATTCTCAAAATATATAAATGTATATATAATGTTTGAAAATATATCCTTTAAAAAAATACCGGAAATTACTATTTTAATAACTCTTCTAGCTTCTAATTTTTTATTATTCCACAATATATTCACAATGAATAATGACAATGAATAATGATAAAATATTGTTATACTTATATTTATAATAGATAATTTTGAATTGTATAGTTTCATTTTTCATTTGTAAATATTTAAAATCTTTTTGATTATCCTATAATGAAAAAAGATTTATTTTTAATTTCATACTAAATTAGTAATTAATATTCTTTAACATGACTATATATAAAGATATAATCACCTACTATATAAAATTTTTATCTCTTACTAGTGTGAAAAACATTATGGTTGTTAATAATGTATTGAAAGATGGAATTATACTAATTTTATGGAGTATATACAAATATAAAGAATTATTCTATTAGATATAAGATACAATAAGTGAATAAAATTTAAAAGAAATATCTTTTTATATACATAAATAATTCAAAATATTATTACTTAATTAATAACGGACGTTCTTTATAATATTAATGTTGATATTTCATTACTTCGTCATTAATAATACTTTAATTTTTATTTATTATATACAGTTGTAGAAACAATTTTTAATATATAAAATTTTTAATTTTTAATATTAAATGTAATTTAATTATTATTACTCTGATATGCATTCATATTATATTTATAATTATATAAAAATGAATATATTATGGTTGAACATTATTTTAATATGACTAGTATTACTATTAAATTTTGATTTTGTAATTAATAATAAATTTAATTCAATAGTATAATATTAAAATATATATTTGAATAAATACATCATTTTAATTGGAATTTTCGTAATTTTTAAAAGATAATAGGATAATTATAATATTTTATAAATATTTTCGTTTATAATTAGGATAAAATTATTTGATTCGTCCATGTTTAAATGATTTTTACTTTATATTACTGAAATATTATTTTGGAGCATATAATTGAATTAATGATAAAATACATACGCATACACACGCGAATATATATAAATGTATAATTAATATTCAATCAATATTCATAATTTTACAATTTCTTTTAAAAATATGAAGACGTAATTTAGTATCCATAAATTAACATATTTTTATGTATCCAGCTTATATACATTCAGTTGTATAAAAATTTCTGTGAGTCACGCTATACACAATAGATGTATATATTTACAATTATATATAAAATAATTGAAAATTGAAAGCGTATATCAAATACAATTTAATATTTTATAATGAAAATAATAATCATTAAAATGTGTTTAAATAAATTATTATCTACTTAACAGAATTTTTAATGATATTATAAAATTGTATTTCCGTATTTAATCACTGCGATTTACTTTTAATTTAATAAAATGCATGTACAAAACAATTAAATAAATGAATTCAATAAAATTTTACTGGATTTTAAAATACAAAATAGAAGAAACCTAAAGATTATCGGTATCGTCACTGCTATTGGTTATATGTGTGGCGTAGAAATGGCAGGTCAAAATGATTCATGGTCAGATAGCTTAGCTAATAAGATAATATTAACAAGAAATATAATTCTTGTACATTACCAAATATACTAGATAAAATTAGGAAATAAATTGTTTTAATTTACCTTTGCAGATTATTATTCATATTATTTTCCTACATTAATGATACAAAAATTAATAATTTTGCAAATTAAAAAAATTAAAAAATTTTTGTATTTTATTATTACTGCTATGTAAATATAAACAAGATCGATGTTTTAAATAAATATTTTAAATAAATATTAAAATAAAATTAGCGCTTATCATAGTCGTTGATTTATCCAGTTATGTGTATCCCAGATTAATCGGAGTTTTCCTAAAAACTAATTATTAAAATCTTGCTGGTAAAGTTTACAAATAGGTGGTCAAATGACCAATTGACTGAGGATTGATACAAAATACTTCACCCAGAAAGTCAACTACCTTTTTCCGTCGACAAATTTACGTTGACCTGAAGCATGGCATACCAGGATTACCTGTATCTAAATCTTTCTAATTTGCCAAGCTTTTAAATATCCCGACTAGCCAATCATGCCGTTTAACCTAATCAGATCTGGCGGCGGATCTGCAACTCACGATATTGTGAAACAATGGTCGGTATGGTATCTTATCCATTTAATCCAACGAGACTGTGTGCATTGCATTAATGAATATTCTATTATTGTTTCTATATATTAAATAAGATCTATTATATGTATATAAAAACTATCGATTAAATAAGGTTTAGTTATAAATTTGAATGTCTACAGAGAAAGTTTAATTTATATATGTGAAATTGTATGTGCACAATGGAGCAGCTGCCATATATGCGTTAAGTGGTAGTAAAATGGATAACCACTAGATGGATACATCCTGGCATAGTGTATTTTAGATATCTTCGAAAAAGATAATAAAGAAGATATGACAATATAGAATACATACGTCTTATATGGTAACTTACTGGTCAAGATTGACTTCCAAATGTCTTATTCAGATATCCAATAACTATTTATACATAATATTGAATATTTCTATTCAATTAATCAATTTAATTACAAATTTTAACTATTGTATTACTTTATCTAAAAATAGATAGTATCTCAAAATTCAATCTTAGTATATGAATGATATAGGTTAATATTATTATTATTTCATTACATACTTGTTTTGAAATATGGTCATAAATATTCGTTCGGTCTATTACTTCTTCGTTTGTAATTTTTATATAGAATTCATTATATATACATATTTTTTTTATAATTAAATTATTGCATTATAAATAAGTCAAGATATTCGAGTAAAATTCTAGGTAGAAGTATCTTAGTACAAATAGAAGAAGCTTCACGATGTAAACCAGCTGTAAGGTGCGAAGTAGTATTTCAGAGGCATGAGAAATTTGAAAATCTTTGTGTTTATTTAATCTTTTATATATTTCTGTCAAGAATATAAAAAAATGTATGTAGATGATTTATATTCAAATGAGTTATGGTAAAAGAAACTTAACTTCTTTTTCATAAAACAAATAAGAATTCTATTAATAAAACTAATATTTTTGTAATAACGTTTCATACTTCATAATTCATATGCTTATATGGAGTACAATTTCTCAAAGTTTTTCCCCTAGCAGAGTCTACTTCTTTCGCATTTCGAGAACTTTTTCGAAAATCCTACGTTCTATACTATGGGGAAAGAAGTTAAGCTTGAGTATTTTATCTGGAATAAATTTGATTATTACAAAGAGCTTTGTCCTTATTATTTCCGAAAATACCTTAATTCTTTTAAATCCCACCAACAAATCATTTTATAAAGTTACTTTTAATATTTCAAGTATTTTTTTAATAAAGCAAGAAATTTGATTGATTTACTTGTTCACTGTATTAAATACATGTTAGATATAACATAATTTATTCGTCATTATATTTTAATGTTCTAGTATATTTAACAATGACGATTTTATTTACGATATATTTTATTATTAACGTCAAATGTTTGTGCGTGTTTATTTACCTAAAAGAACTCTTATGTTGAAAAATTTGAAACTAATAATAAATTATTAATATGTTTGTATTTATGTTTGTGTTTGTGTGTGTTTGTGTTGGTATTTGTTTGTTTGTGTGCATGCGCGCGCACGCGAGCGCGTATTTATTTATAGTAATATAATTAATAAAGTCTAAAGTATGTATAAATATAAAGGAATAAAAAAAGTCACGAAATATAATAAATGTGTTTCATGGGTGGACGTTTCAAAAGTATACAACAAACCTTTTCTAAATATTTCAGAAGCTATTAAACAACTTCACGAGAGTTTCAACCAGGCCAAAAAGGAAGTTAAAAATCATACACTAGTATTTTCTGTGCAATCGACTCAATAATCTTACCTCCTAGACACATATACACTACTCATGACCCTCGCCCATACGTGAGGCTTCATTGTTTTGTTTGACGATCGCCGGCTCCTATCACGCTTGCTTTACTGCGCGTCACGAATAAGACATCGGGAGTGGAAAGCTGATGTCCCGGATGTGCATGTCAATAAGCGATAAGACGATGGCTATGGCTCTTCGTATGCGTCTTCGTAGAGCGGGAACGCAAAAGGTAACTGCGCGACGATAATACGAGACGCGAAAAATAACACAGGAATACGAAGTAGCGGACGAGAATCGGTGGCTCACGCTAAGTTTATTCATGGTGCCCAGGTATAAAGTGCATTGGTAAATTTATTTGCTGCGAAATAGATACGTTTTTATTTTATTTTCTCTAGCTGCCATTTTCATGATTATTATATCATATAATATCAGCTTTTGATACTGAACGAAATATGATATTTTTTATATCGATTTATATTACTTATTGTTTGTTTTATTTCAGCAATATGCATGTTTAAGAATGGCAATATAATTTGATATTTCATTAGTGAGATGTTTAGTAACATAATTAGATAATTCGACTAAAATTGGTAATTAAGAACCAAATCAATATACATTTTTCGTTGTATCAAATAACTTCTATGATCAAATAAAACTTTTTGGACTGGATACAAGTTCGTTTATATAAAATTTATGAGTATTAAATACAGTATTTTTTATATATTACATCCTTTCTTATATGTATAATTATTATTAATTTTCTTATAATACATATATAAACTGAAAAATGTCAAATTCATTTTGGTTATAAAAGAATAAGTTGAATAAGCAATTTTTATATATTATTGTAAAAATTCAACATTGTTTTTATATATATATTTTTTTTTAATTTGTATATATTGTATATAATTCATTAAAATTCAACTCCTTATATTAAAAATGTTGGTACTCTGATTACAATGAAATTTTCAAAATCATTGAGAAACTCACAATTAGAACTTTTTACTATCCAAATAATCAATTCAAATAGTATAGATAGAATTTTTATTATTCAAATCTTATATATATTATGTGTATCTCAATAAGCTACAAGATAATAGTGTTAATAATTAATCATTTCGTTAGAGTAATTATTTATATTTATTTTAATTAACATTAAGATCTTGTATGTTTTTAGTAAAATATGAAAATATATATTTCATTCTGGCCATCAGATCAATACCTATAGTTCTACTTAATGTTGAAAATTAAATTCAACATTGTTTACACTATTTATTGAAAACATTTTCCAAACAAAATTGAAGCAGAAAATATATTTATATATATATAGAAAAATGTATTAAAGTACAAATTGTAAGCATTTATCAAAATATAGGAGTTCACAAATTACTTGTATAACGTTCGCTTTGAACAACGTTCACTTTGAACAACAATGCAGAATATACAGATATATTTGCTTAGTATATATTTTTATTGTCATCGTCAAATTCAGACTGCGTATAATATAAACGAATGTTTTCTACAATTATACTGTATATTAATTATTATACTTATTTTTATTAAAAAAAGTATAATTGTAAAAAATATTTTCGAAAATATTTATGCGCAATGCCATGAGTTGCACGAAGTTGTTTTGTTTGTATAATTATGCAATATTGACTTTTCGTACTCTAACATAGATGAATGTCAGAATATGTTAACTGAAAATCATAATACTGTGAGCTCGAAATTAAATGACTTCTCGACTCGAATTTCTGTTATGAATGCATTTTCATTATAGTTAAAATGCCTCGGTTGTTTGGCTTCCAATAACTTCTCACATTCGAAATATTTTCCCATAATTTTTTAAAGAGATAAATTGTAAATATAGTATTTTAATACATCTTATTCATATGATAAGCACACTATGATGTTTTATTCGTGTTTAATAGTTTGCGTAGAGTTATCACATGTTTACATTTTGGTATGACTGAATGCCACCAAATAATGGACGAAATTCAGATCACCTATGTTTTATATTTTAGAGATTAATGCTAATGCATATAGTAGAATACCTTATTGGCATTCTGGTGAATCCGATAGTCTTGCATTTCGTTTTTTCCTCGTACCGATCTTCATTACTTCATTGTTTCATTCGATCGGGCTTTTTATATTCGCATCTTACTCCTTTTTTTCCATTACCTAACTCATTGCACATTTTCTCTTGTTCCCGTATGTTTTATTTTTTTATTTAATCCGAACAGTATATTTATCGAAAAGGACGTAATCACTGGTGCTGAAAATGTACAGAATTGGTGTCGCAGAATACTGCATCGCGAAAAATCAACCACGACGATAGTTCCGCAATTTCATATAATTTTTATTCCGATTCGGCTATTTTCATTTATAGATTTTATTTTTGTTAAAATGAAATTAAAAATATTCTCATTAATAGATTTATGCATCTGTATTTCAAAAGTATATTTCATTTTTGTAAGTATTAAATAATGGAATAAATGAATGAAACAATTTATATCTTGTAAAAATAAACTTGATAAAAACTCATTCTCATAAAATTTAATGTAGGATTCGCGATGTGATTTTCAAGTTGCTTTTCTACATGATCCAGTGCATCATACCGTCTACGATGAGCAGATAAAAATGACATTATCTGAATGACACATTCGATCATCAGTATGGTGGCTAATAGTGTCTAGTAGGGGTAGATGTTCGGAAACCCAAAGATCGCTAGGGAGCATTGACTAGTGCCCTGGTAGTAGTATCTTCCTGGGACATCGAACGCAGGCGTTCGTAATAGATTGGACTCTTGTTGGTCTTCTTGGTCGTCCGAGCGCTGTTCAACATTGTGTACGGTCTTCAGCACCCGACAGATTTATCTTATCAATCTCCCTACTGCAACACCTTCTCATCTTAGGAACAAGGTGACGATATTATCTGAATGTATCGACGAGTAGCTATCTGTGCGGCAACTTGAGATCTACAACGTCGACTGCGTTTAATCCTATAAGCATCAACCCATGATGTCCGTACAATTTTTAACGTATAGGAGATAAAAATATTTTTAGGAAATAATACTGGCATATAAACTAGGGATAGGGTGAGCAGAAATAGATAAAAGATAATAAATAATTCATCTATTGAGAATTATGTATTAAGATTAAGTATATAAGTACAAAGGCGCTAATTTCCTAATTCTGAATTGACGTACTTACGAATACATCAGTATATTTTTACTATTTCATAAATTTCAATACATCTTTAAGAATTTTTAATCGCCAAATAATTAATATAATTAATAATGAATATATTGAAGGTTCTATAATTTTTTAATTGATGTCATGGTTTTTCATAATATATATATAAATTCAGCATATTTAATTTTTATAAAATAATCTTTACCTGATTTTAAATATATGTTCTTCTATATAAATAAAATAAATATACGAAATATTGAAATATTCGAATAAGTTGTAGTTGATTTAATACTTCCGGCTCACATTAAATTTGCACTCCTTGGTAAGAAATATTGATTTGTATGAAACTCATTTTAACGTTTAATTTGTTATAACGATAAAACAGTAGCACAAAGCAGTACGTATATTTATAAAATATTATGTGAAACATTTATAAGTCGTAAACTCGCCTTTTAGAAGTTATAACAATATATACTTACTATCAAAATTATTCCGAAGCTCATTATTATTATGATGATAATTATTCTTTATTAATGAATTTAAAATTTATAAAATTATAAATACATGAGTTTTGAACAGAAATCATTAAAAAAATCATGAATATAACATTATTATGAATTTTCATATGTATTTTTTTAAATATTATTAGTAATTGGTCAAACAACTCATTAACTGGTTGTACTCATTAACTGGCTATTAAATAATAAAATTAAAGCTTTTATTTCGATTGATATTTCAAATTTTATAAAACCAAGTGAAAAATTCTTACAGTCCCGATTTTAAGACTTAAATTTGAAATATTTTTATATTAAAATTTTTATCTCTCTATATAAGTATCTCCATATAAGTAGTTTGAAAGATAATTATAACAAATACGTATTATACATGAGTTATTTTGAAAAAGTACAAAAATAATAACATTATATTTATTATTATTATATTAAATATTATTTATATTTTTAATAATATTTAATTATTATATATATTAAATACTATAACAAGAATTTCAACAGGGAGCTTTATAAAAAAAATTGAGGTAAATAATTAAAGGACTCTTCTGAAATTCATCCCTGAATTTAAACATTAAGCTCGTGGTTACGGCTAATTTTTTTTATGACCGTTTTTGAAAAGTTGAACGTCTTTGATCAGTACCTCAATAATTTTAGTTTTTTCTTCACTTATTCAAGTTCAATCAAAGCAGATGAAGGCAGAACTCTTCGCGTAGACTTAATATCTTCGACATAGCGGTGACACCTAATTTTTTCTTTTGTACATTATAAATAACTTTACTCAGCCTATGAGGAAGTATAAAACAAAATATGAGTTTCAGTGTATACAAAAAGAAAAAATTGCACATTTAGACAACTCATATACCAGGTGTTGCCGCGAGCACTCGTAAGTACTACTTGAATTATCTAGTGTAAGTGAATATAAACTTAAGCCTTTGCATATTTTGTCAAAACAAAAGTTACTATATTTTAAACTGCTATTATCAGTCTTTTATCGCTATCCAATTCGTTAAGTCGTCTGAATTATGTATATTTTCTTACATGGTAATCCTATGTGGTAAGTTTAATATTTCATGTATTATTGATTAGGATGCATATGTGAAACTAAAGAATAATATTAAAATTTACTTTTGGATAATTTCCGTTATGCTTGTTTTATATTGTTTCGTACTACATTCGTTAATATGACGCTATAGATTATTGAAAATTTCTACTTAAAATCATGCAATAACCATAATAACTATTTTATATAGAAAATATATATTGACTATTAAAAAACTGAAATTATAATTTTTTTATTTCAAAATCTATTGCTAAATTGATTGATTTCAATATACTCTAATGAAAATAAATTTGTTATTATATGCAATTATAATGCATGAATTAATTTTATTATACAATATTATGTAACTGACTTAGTCTAAATAATTTGTTTTAATTCTACTTCGGAGACCTCAGATTATTTGATATTTTAAGTTTTTCTTTTATTTATTCCACAGAAATTATGATATTATATTGCTATAAATAAATAAACTACCTTATTGATATTAAACTTCTGATTAATTTAATAATATTTAAATACGGATATCAATTTAAGTATAGATAGAATACATATTTAAATGCAGTTCTTTTTTTTTAATATTTCATAAAAATATACATAAATATGTTTCTGTGTATATACCAATTTACTCTATTGTCTTTCCGTTTCATATTCCTGTATTTGTTGTAAATTTATTTGCAGATTGTTTTATTCAGATCTTTGTTGCTTACATAGACAAAAAATGAGATATTGGCATAACGTAACATCAGATTATTTTAAATATAAATGTAAATATTTTAAATATATATTAGTAGTTAAAAATCAATCGTTAATACTTACTACGTAGAAATAGATTAAATCACGTAAAAAATTTATAAATGATAAAGTGTCTTAGCAAATAATAGTATTATGATTTTAAAACTTAATTATATCATATTTAACATCTGACAACCATTACACTCAATTAAATTTAGGTCTGTTCTATAAGATCCTTTTATCATTTACAGATTTATTGATATAAATTATACATTTACAATTAAAAATATCTTTTTAAATGTAATTTAAATTACATAAATGTTATTATATTGGATCAAAAAGAAACTAAAATAAGTATTTTATATATAATATATATAAATATATATATCATAATATTAATACAGAATACAAATTAACAAATTTGACAAATAATATAAAGCTAACATTTTTATATAATGATTCTATACAAATTTAGAAAACAATATACTTTATTTATACTTTATTATATAAAAATTATGTATTTTCTAAAAGAGTACGTAAATAAAATGGAAATTAAAATTATGTATTTGCAGCAAAGTTAAAATAATACGAAACGAAACAGTGTCAAGAGGATTTAAAGGTGCATTAATAATAAAGCAAGTTCTGTTCAAGGTATTTGCGCGATCGAAGCCAAGCACTATATTTCTGATCGCATAATTCATTCTTACTAAACATATGTGACAAAGGGAATATTGTTTAGTGCGTATAACCTTTTTCTTATATTATAAAAAATGCTAGTCTATGAGGATGAGATTATTACGAATCCTATTAACGTTTTTTCCATCTTCATCTTGTCGACTTGCCCTATGCATAATAGAATGCACGATTGTCGAATAGTTATATTTTTTCTTTTTTCGAATAATATAATTCTTTTATTACTGATACACTAGGTTAAAGTTTTATATTTGAGTATCTGGAGAGAACACTTGGTCTATGTATAAATAGTTTAATGAGGCAATTTTGCAGACCTTGATGCATTCTGCTAATTAATTTTCATTGATTTAGGTCATTACTAATTTATTTATATCATTAATCTAGTATTTATTAGTTAATAATATATATATTGGAACTCATATTATAAAAAATATTATATCAATTATGTATTTAATTAATTACACAAAATAAATTTGATTATAAAAACTAATGTAATTTTTAATTTGTATTATTTTTAATTTGTATTAAAGAAAAATTACATTAAAATTATAAAGTTAATAAATTTAATTAATTTAATATACGAGATAGTAAATTATAAATACGTTATAATTTACTAAAATTTAAATGGTATATGTATACAAGAAAATAGTATCTTAAAATAAATTAAAAGAATATGAAATATCATATATATATATATATATATATGCACAATGAATTAGAAATGATATAAATAGAAAAATTTAAGACTAATTAGATTAAATTTCTAAATATAGTAAAATAAAATAAAATAATAAAATGAAGGAGTTCCTTGTTTTTTTTTTAATTTTTTTAATTTCAGATTTTAGCTTTCTTCAGATTTTTTCAAAGTCCTGTGATTTTTTAAATTGTTAAATTTATTACGTGCATCATCAGTATGTATTATTATCTAAGTACTTTTGATACATACTTTTTATTTGTAACCTGTGCTATACTTTAAGAAAAATCATTGAAATTCTTCATATAAATAAATGGTAAAACATTTATTAGCTATAGTATAGATAAACATTGAAAGATTTGTTTCATTTTTTTTTTATCGACGACCAATATTGTAAAGAAATATTTTCAATTATATTCAAAATAATAAATTATATTTATATTAAAATAAAGAGATTTACACTACTTTACTTCAGATAAAAATCGATTTTCAAACTATTGTGGAGTTTTTTCTATTAAAAAATAATGATAAACAAGTAGCCTAAATAATTTATATGCATTTATATTTTTAATGAATACATATAATACTTAACGATCTAATTTTGAATGAACTAGAACAACTTCCTATAAAGCGAAATATAATACGTAGTCATACTTTAAGGTCCTCTATTTCACGTGAGTCATAATCGATAAGGCTAATTTTTAATGTGCCATATTGTTTAATTGACCTTATATTTGTAAATGCGAGGTATCGAATATCATATTGCACCAATAGATCGCACAAGCAATGGCTTCTCTATGAGAAGCTCAAATGGGAGTTACTATGCTCAAATGGGAGTTACTTTGTTACAAAAGCCTAGAGCTAGGCTTAATAGGAAAACTTGTGTAAGCTCGCACGATCGAAGCCCCATCGGAGCATCTCTCTTTTACCCCCTCCCCCCTGCTTCTAAAATTTTTTATCGACTGAAGGAAACTTATATCTGGCGCATGGGGAATCTGGTAAATCAACGACCACAGGATAACTCAGCTCAGTTCTTGTAGAGCAAGAAATCCGTAAAGTCTTAGGAGTTGAGTACGTTAAATTCGAATCGACAGACCAAGCATGATGCTACTGCTCCAACAACTTTGGGTGAACGAACAAGTGAAGGAAGAAAAGGAGTTTTGACGATATTAACAGTGATTCGCACTTGGTTTGTTGCTGATAGTTAGTGGAAAATAAAGTAACATGCTACGGGTAGTACTGATACTGCAATTGCTTCCAATGGGATTTCAATGGGATTCCAATTAATAAGTTGTAAGATCAATAATGACCTTCGAGGTATAGTTTAAAGTGTTTATTCTTCTATTTTTTTATTATTAAATGATTAAGTTATTAAAGTCTGAACTTTAATCACCATGTACATGAAAACTGAAAATAATATATTTATTTTTAAAATGTACAATTTCTATATTTTACGGAGAAAGAAATAAAAATTATCATTCCAAAAATAATTCACATTCAAAACACATTTGCGTTTGCTCATTTACAACATTGAATAATAGCTATATGATCAAAATAATGGTTTTAGAATACAAATCTATCACCTTAAAATGAATTCCATAATATATATATATTAGGAGCCCAAATAAATAAGCCTGTGTAATACGAATTAATTGTATCCGTATGTTAAATAAATCATATATAAAATTATATTATTTTATGCTAATTACTATCTGATCCCCACTTATGCTCGTACTATATAATTTTGAAGTAAAACTATTATAATATAACAATAATAATAATGATAATATTAATAATAATAATGTGTTCGAGATTAAGAGAATCTCTTATATGTTATCGTTTTGAGAAAAATCTCAACGGCTATCATTTCAAGGAAATTATTCAACGGTCATAGCTTCTGAGGAAATTCTCCAACGGTCGTTAGAGCTTCGGAAAAGTCAGTACATTTGAAATGATACACATGCACAATCACTTCCATTATTCTTCGCACCACAGCCCCCCCCCCGCGTTCTAAATTGCGAGAACCCTTCGAGAGTATAAGACATATGAAGATAATCAAATCGTAAAACATCTCCGAAATAGTTGTAGCTAAACATCTGGGAAAACTCAGCTCACGGCATTTGGCAATAGCCGTCACACCAAAAATCTACGATATAATGGGACACAACGCATCCATTGTTGTTTGTCACAAATATCATCATCATAAATAAACCATATTTATCGAAGAAGAATACACTGTATTTCTATAGTCATTGGCCTAAGCATTGGCAGTTCGAATCAGGAAAACTACAACTTCGAACATAATATTTTAAAAATTGTTTTGATATATTTATATTATATTATATACAAATAAGTACCTAGAAATTATAACATTAAAAGAATGTATATATCATATTTAATTGAATAATTTAAAAAGATATTTTTTCATAATGATCAAATTAATTTTATATTATATATAAAAAACTTATTTCTTCCAATACGCAGTATTGCATTTTATAAAATTTTCTTATAAGAAGCAGAAAAATATATAAACAGAAATTTTTTAAATAAAACGTAACGTCTGAGTTATTGGAAATAATAATAAGAATCAATTTTATATTTATAGTTTTCATGCATTTATATATTATGTAAATATATTTTGCTGCTTATATTCAATTACATTCTCATTATTAGAAATCCTTGAAAATAGAAACATCAAGGTTTAAAGCTTATTAAGTCATCCAAGAGTGGAAATATGTGTATTTCAAGAAAACTCTTGGAAAGGAAACGTGACTTTGTTTCCACTGAAATAAATGTCACCGTGAAAAAGGGGAAAAAATGCATACGAGCTGTATTTATTACCTTTTTGTCATTTTCTTCTCTTTTTATTCGTTTCACCTATTTGCACATGTGTGTCTTGGTTTTATTAGTCTTTATTCAATTTCCTTTTTTTTCTTATTAAATTCTGAAGCTTAAAACATTACTATTTTTGTCATTTTTTTTAACATTTACATTTAGAATGCTTATTAACCTCATCCACATTAAATTCAATGCTTATGTTTATCATCTTAAATCCCCTATTATTCAATTTTATTTATTTACCAATTCGAATTCATGTTTTATATATTTATCTAAAAAACATCTAAAATATATAGAAACAAAAATTAAATTAAAATAAATATTTATTTATTAAAATAAAATTTTTTAATATTAAAGCCACTGTTCCAGGTTTGGGTTCGATACTCTCATAGCTTAGTTTATATAATTGATTACATATTTATATCAAATTATATTGTAATAAAAGAAAATTCTAATAAAAAAAATAAAATAATCAAATTTCCTAAGAAATAAATTTTAATAAATCAATAAATAAGGACAGTTTTTATTTTTATAATTGTACGTAGACGGTATGAATTATAAATTGTGATTTAATATATAAGAATAATGATAATTAAAATTTCTAAAAACATTTTTTATTCTCCTGTAAGAAATTTAATTAATAATTAGATTATATAATATTTAATTGTACAGTGTCATTCAGTTAGTATAACTTTGGTTAAGTTTCTATTAAAGAATTTTATTTGTTTTTACTCATTTTTCCAATATCCATAGCTTAATATTCATTTGAGGGTTTTTATTCAAGATACTTTAATTTATATACGACAGCTATTAACTGTACCTAAGTACTTTTTACTGCTTACAAGTTTTTTAAACTAAACTTAGAAAGTTTTTCTCATGCCATGTAATACTTCCGATTGCTAATACATGTAATCTTATTACCTCTTAATTTAACACGTATGTTTTACAACGATCTAAAAGTTAGAGAAATATACTGGTTGAATCTACAAAAACTATATAAAATCAACATGTTTTGAAAAATCAAAAAGTGTACTTAGATAGTTTCAAATTATAAATCTAACTTATTTCTAAAAATTTCACTCCAAGTTATTATTTTAAAGCTAAATTTTTTAATATCAGCTCTTATTAATTTATATAAGCTTATATGCAATTATAAAATTAATTGTTCAATAAAGGCATTAATTATTCATTTACTAAATTTTTTTTCAACTAACTTCAAATATTTTGTTTATTAAGCATAATAGTTGGAATTTTTTTTTATTCAAAAAAATTTGAAATATAATATTACTTTTTCTTATTCTCGATGTTCAAATCACTTAATTTAAAAAAATTTTAAAAAATTTTGAAGATCTTACTGTATTACTTCATATAATGGATCATCATAATGGAATAATTTATTACTTTTTTCTATCCTGCAACGTTATAATTACTTGTATAAATTTTTCTGCTTGCCAAACTTCCAAATTTAATTTTTAATGTAATTAACAACTTTTGCGTATTTCAATTTTACGTACTCATTGCGAACACAAATTTATTGTACACTATTTTTCTTTATCTTACATACAATTACTATGTTGTAAAGAAGTGCGCTATTCTTAAGTATAATACGTATTATGTAAATTGTTCACGTCAATAGTTGTATAAACGAAGAATCAACGTCAATTATGAGGAATTTTAATTCCGAAATAATATGAGTAATGTTATTTAATTATATTTGAATTCTTCGGAGATTCATGAAGTGTTTAGAAACCTACTTATAGAATGCTATATCATTTTAGAAAATTTTTTCACATAATAAATTTATTACTATCTGAACTTTTAAGGAATTGAATCTTTTATTATATATTCAATTGTATTTTAAAAATGTATGTTTTATTTCAATATAGTAGTAGAAAAATTCCTTCAAAAAGCTCAAAAAGCTCAAAAAGACCTTAATAATGAAAATATAATTTTCTTTATAATTTTTTCTAAACTTTGTTATTTTAATTGCATTCTGTAATTTAAGCTTTCTGATCGAAAAAGACACGAAAGGAATTCAGAATTAAATTAATAAACTTTAACTAGAACAGAAGTTATATTTATTTTAGAAACACGTAATAGCTATAAAGTGATTTATAAGAATATTAATGAATATTATTAAATTTGTACAAATAATTATTTATCTCAAAATTGTTAATATCTGAAAATTATAAGTTTATTAATAAATATTTTTTTAAATTCCAGTAAGTGATAATAAGAAAAAGTGAATTTTATTATTTCAAACAAAATTTCTCCTAATATAGTAAATATTATCAATAATATAGTATTTATTTAGAAAGTGACGATTTTCATTAGAAATAGAATTTGTAAAGTTGATAGAAAGATTAAAAAACTTTGAAAGTCTACCGAAGATATTGAATTAAGTAGACAAGATACTTTTGCGAAAAATATCATAAAATAGAAATGTTATCTGCTATAATTCCCAAAAATTAAATAATACCTTTTATCGTTAGGTAATAGTACAAGGTAATCCAGGCCAAGAGTTTCTGCATATGGATTATTTTCAGAATACTCTATATGTTATTAAAATAGTTAATATTGTTAATATTATATAACATACGAATTTCAAAAGTACTCGAATGTCTATCATTTAGTAACTTCCATAGTCACCTGAAGACAGAATGTTTCGCGATGAAAGCGGAAAATGAGGAATATGGACAGACAGTTGGCATGCAATCCGGAAGTTCCAATGAGCACATAGACGTTATCTTGGGCGGAAAAGCCCTAGCGCTCCACGGAACTGACAATTTCCGATTGCAAACGTCCCCGGTGATCGGACTGCCGCTTTTACGACTGTCCAATATAGTATAAGAGATGCCTTCGATACCTTTACTATTCGAAACGAATATACCTAAATTGTTAATAATTCATAAAAACGGAGATCTATTTTTTGAGAAAGTTTCACATATTGTAAAGCGTTAATTACGTTTATAATATAAATTGTATGAAATATTTATATATCTTTCATTAATTATTAAAATGGTCTGATATCGTAAAGTTATATAAACGTTTAATTATATATGTTATTTTAATTTAATTAAATTTTTTATTTAATTTATATGTTAACGTTTTATTATATACGTGTATGAAATAAAAATTTTCCACGCAATTGAGCTATTATAAGGTTTTATATTATGGTAGACAATTTAAATAATCGTTTTAGATATATACTATAATAACTGCATTGTCATTTAAAAGGATGAAAATTTTCAAAAATTTAAAAAATTTATAGCTGTTTAAATGTTAAAAAATTTGTTCTTCACATATTTTTTAATGAATAATAAATAATATTAAAGTAAATATTGATAACGCAGAAAATAATATAAAAGCATATCTTTTTAATTATGTATGATAATTTTCATTTAAATATTAAATTACAAGTGTTTATTAAAAAAAAATGATTAATTTAATTATTTTAGTTTAATATGTAAATATTTATATTAATATAATTCTAATTTTATTTTCAAGGTACGCTTTCAGTAAAATTGCAATACTATTTATTTATATCAATATATTTAAGGATTATAAATTGTTAATAATATTATTTTACAAAATATTAAAAGTATATAGTAGATTGTTTATATCGAGTTAAATATTGTGAGTTATTTCTACCAGGAACATTTCTGATAAATTTTAATTTGAATAAATGTCATAAAAAAATTTATAAAATAATATAATTAATTATATTAAATAGAAGTTAGGTCAATTATTATACAAGGTATTAAATTGCATGGTAACTTTTTCATTTATGTTTTATCGTTTTTCATACAGAGACTATTATATTATTAATTTATTACAAGGCATTACTTAAAACTTTTTATATAATCAATGATTTTTATAATTAATAATATTTCGATCTATTACCTATTCAATTCATTCTAAAAACGAATATACATAAACAGTACGATTTTCTTTCTGGTTATGCTAAAGTGTACAATGTAATAGAAGTACATTAAAAGTTGCTTCTCCATACGCTTCCTTATTGCAATTCAAAATATCATAAAGGTTCGAGTGCATTAAAAAATCTTCACATAGGGCTTTTAAGATGTGAGTTTGAAAATTCTGTGGTTCATTTTCAAAAACTCGGTCGACTTGCTTCACATAAGTATCTCAAAATGAACGTAACTTTGAAAATAAAAGTCAAGAAAAGAATTCAACAGGGTGCTTATTATTGCGTGTCAGGTATCCATTTTTCTGTTCCATAGTTTGTGTTGGCTTAAAAATCAATGTATGTTATCGATCGCAGTTCGTGAGATTGAATTTCGTCGGTCGGCCGAAGGAATTCAGCAAGGCCTAGTCGTGACTCCTGGAAGCTGATTTTCACACGCAAGTTTATATTTCGACGGACAGTTTTCAACTATGTATAGGAATATTAAAAAATTGTTCCCGGCGATCTAATATTATTATTATTCTAATAATAATAATTATTAATTATTATTTAGTATAATAATTCTTGTATTCGGAAGTTTTACTTTTGTAAAACTGATAAGTGTAATTTCATTTTTATTTTGGTTTCAAATTTTAATAAATTAAATTTTATTAACAGAATATGAAAATTATACCAAATCTGTAATTGACAAATAATTTTTCTATTAAATTCAGTTTCAATTTAATTTGAAAATCATTTTATAATAATTTGCTTGTGATATAATTAGTATGGTTTGAGTCAGACAATAATTATTTAATTTTAATTACTTTCAATTACATATTATTAGCTGTACTAGAGTATTTCATGAAACTTACTTGGTTTTATCTTAATTTTAAACCAAATAATTCCAGAGTTTTGTAAAGGTATTTAAAAATGTTCATCTATATAAAATATCGTATTCTAATAAATAAATTTATATTAAAGAAACCTAAATTAAAATGTATATCATTAAAAGGATACTCTAATATAAATTATTTTATAAAATATTGACCAAAATTTATGCACTATCTCATACAGAATATTTTATAGATTAATAAATAATCATTGTATGAGATTAGATCTAAATTATATATATTAAGTTTCTTGATTATATATGGTTTATCATTTGTAAAAATAAGAAAATGAATATCCAAGTAATTCTTAGGTTATCGTAAATATGTTATTCGTTTTAATTTTAACAGGTATTGATAAAAATTAATTTTTATATTATTAAAATACTTTTATATATTCTATTGGAATAACGTTATAAAACACATATTATTTTATGTCGAACAGACAGTTTTTTCCCAAATATTCAGCTGTGCATCTTTATTTATTGAATTATATACTATCAATTGAAATATCAATTACTTGCTCAAAAATTAAATTATTTGATTAACCTTATTAGTTTTAAAATATAAAGTTTTCATTTCACTATTCTTACAAATTGATAAGTATATTTCATTCTATAATTTCGAGATGTATACTTAAAAATAGATAAAAATATAATTTATATGATGGATTTATTAAATGATTTATATGGATTTCGATTGAAATTGAATTATAATATTATCAACCTTGATATCTGTGGTTATACCTACTTTATTAATTTTAAATAGACTTAATTTCACTAGAACTAGTATAATACTTCTAATATACTACAAGAAATTAATCAATCGTTAAAAATCAATTAATAAAGCTGCATAATATTTTTAAATAAAAATTAATTTTTATACTATGAGTATAAAAAACTTATTATCGTGTTGCACTTGAAATTTCCGAAATGGAATAAATTTATTAGCTGCGTATACTGATAAATATGACCAACCGAATAAATTTCCTATCCAATCACTGCAATAAACATTCACATTTTTACAGTTCAATAAAAAGAAGATGAAAAGCTCCACATTTGCTTTTAAATTTACCATCACATGGAATGTAAAATAAATTATAACCACGTGTGAATATTGTATTGTATAATAATAATATAATATAATTATAAATCGATAGTTAATATCAATAATACAAATTATACCAAATAAAGACAAAGTGAAAGTAAGAGAGAAAGAGAGAAAGAAAGAAAGAGAGAGAGAGAGATTGAAAGAGAAAAGAACATAATATAATATAATTAAGAATAGTAGCATGTTCTATATAATTATTAATATCATAATTGCGCAGGAAATGAAAACATGCGAAAATGAACTCAATGATTCAATATCAAACTCTATCTTGCGACAATTCTTTATAGTTGGTTGCGTTTTTAGCATTCTCACCCCAACAGAAAATATACAATTAAATATTGTTTAAATAATCTGCACTTTCTTGTTACTACACGCTTTCCTTATTTGTTTGGTATAACTGGATTCTTCATTGTAAATAATGTAAATTATAACAGTGCAATCTTAAATTCAATTTAGCGATCTAATATGATAGTTTTATGTATGCTGTAATTAATTCATAAGAATAATTGAATTACCTGAATAATTTAGGAAAAGCAGTTTAGTAATCTATAATTTCAATTAATATATTTTATGGATGTTTTAATTTATGTGCTTTAGTCAGTATATGTATTAGTCAGTATATTATAACAATTTCGATGTTGTTTTTGTATACTAAAATAGAATTTTCAAAAATTAGTTAATAAAAAAAAATGAATTTTTAAAGAAATATAAAAAAAAAATATAAAATTAGTATTGTCTCTGACTAAATTTATTTATTATTAAATTTCAGTCGAAGTATTTATTATAGATTTCTATACTCAATATATTAAGATAAGGCATTCACGTAATTACTTTAAAATTTTTATCGTTTTGATTATTTGATAAAGTTGTGTTTAATCGAAATATTAATAAAATTAATATTAATAAATCAGTCATATTAATTAAAAGTAAGTATTGACCGTATAAATTATATATTGGAATAGGGAGCGGAATATAAAAATGAAAACATTTATTCATTATACAATATAAATTTTAGTATTATATAATTTATTTGAATTGAAGGCAAAATTAGGTCAAACTAAAATATATTTAAAACAATGTTTAACTACCTTACTAAATTTACGATTTTAAATATAAACTTTTATTTTTTACTTTCTTATACAATTTATCGAAGGATTTAGTAAAATTATATTATTAGATTTAGAGAATAGATCACAAATAAATTTATCAAAGCACCTTTTTCACGAAATTCCATGATTTTTACATTAATATTCGACTGCGATTATATGTTTCTAGTGTTCATGTAATGGATATAACTATTTATCACGCAGAGGGTGACGGTAATTACAATGTTGGTACATTTCAGAGAAATTTACCTGGAAGTAAAATAAATGCATAAATTTTAACGGATATTGTTGACATGCACACGTATTGTATAGTAGTTAATAAATATTTAAGTAATTAAATATTGTCGATAAATTACTAAATCTTTCTTCTTAACTTTAATATAAAACTATAGAATTTCTAAATAGATAAAAACTTTAGTTGAATATTTAATACCAGATGAGCATGTTAATATTACTATATGTATATAAATATAAAACAAGTTATAAATTTAATATTTACTTTAATTTTTTAGTATTCTTCCGCTATAATCATCAGAAAATTTTTAAAAATTTTATGGTCGTTCTTAATTAGTCTTAAAATTTTATAAAAATTTGTGAGGACATATAATGTTTAGCTATTATCATATTAATTATATTATAGCAAGGAATTATTTTTTAATTTATAATTTTTTTTTAAATTTCTCAAAATCCATTAAAAACAAAAATTATTTAATATAGTAATTTATTAAAGTTACTTAGTATACTATAAATTCATACATGTTTCTTTAAAAATCAATGATTATTTATCAATATCAACTTTTATATTACAGAATTTTTAATAATGTTATATAATGCCTTATACTATAATTTCTTTTCAATTAAAATGCTTTATTTAAATGTTTGCAATTTATATTCCATAATTATAGCTTTTAGTTAGATTTTTACTTTTTTATTGTTTTTAACATTATTACAACATTATTACAGTGTTACAAATAGAAAATTGTTGTTAAAAATTATTATTTTTACAGAATGTATATTAAATATTTGATTCTAGTTTTATATTTGTTACTTTCGTCATATGTTATTTTGCATTACATTATTATTTTAATTTAAAATTTTTTTTTATATTTAGTCAAAGGTATATAATAATTGTTTGCTACATTTCTTTCATAATAATAATATTTTTTAATGATTAATTTGATTCTTAAATAATCACTTTTATTTATTATCATTATACATTAACAAGATAATAAATAATTTTTTTAATTCATATGCATCTTGTGCACTAATTACTGTATTCTTTTAGAATTTTAGCAAGTTTCTAATAGATTTTTTATAATTAAAAACATACAAATATTCAACTTTAACTTACCGTGTTGATAACAGATGAATTTTTATATTCACAACATTATTTTCTTGATTAATTTCTTTTCACCTTTTTTTGCAGTGATGTTCCAATCATTTACTTTTCTCTACGTATTCTGTCTTCGTTTCCATGTTCAGATTCACTACATTCTCATTACCTTCACACCTTCGTCTCTAAATATCTTTTTTCAACATCCCCTCTTTTTGGATATTAATTATATATGCATACTTATAATATTCTTTATACTTACACATATATGTACAATGAATGGGAAAGTAAGAGAAAAAAATATTTCTTTTTCTTATATGTCACGTTATTATACACTTAATCTTATACAGAGTGAGAATAGAACAGCAAAGATGAGACTAATTAATGTCGTTTAATGCAGTTTAACAAGGATGGGTGCTTCTATTTTTAATTTATTTACATAACTAAAGTCCTAAATAAACTATAATGAATGTAAAATTTATGCTCAATTTTAAATTGAATTTAAAATAAATAAAAATATTTAGAGGTTTTCAAAATTTTCTAAAATATCAAAAAAATATTGGTAAGTTATAAAAAAAATTTGAAAAGCGAAGTTGGCTTTTTTATCAATTTCACATACTTTATTGGTATGCTATCATTATGTATTTTGAAAAACATAAATTATAGCACTAAAATAGTTATAGAAAAAATCATAACATATATGTATTATAAAATTAATGTGTAAACAACCAATGCTATACTAATATATATTATCAATATCCACAATTTCGTATCAATAGTATATAGAACATATGAATTATGTAGTGCAGTAAATGCCCATTTAATCATCCTGTTCTAATCTTACTTACTATTACTAGAAACATTATTGTATTTTAATAATTACTAGTGAAATAAAATTTATTTTTAATGTTGATTTACTCATAAAAAACAATTTAGAACAATTTTCGATAAAGAACCACAATTAATTATTTAACTATCAAATAACTATCAATGCCAATATAATATTAATATTGATTGGCTAAAAAAATAGCAATATCTCATGTAAATCTTGGGAATATAGCGACAATTAATCAAAGTAGCTAATCCTTAATAAGAAGAATATGTCTTTGGTTGTCAATTGATTAATTATATAAGATAATGATGTAAGATAATTAACTAGTAATTATAATTGAATTGATATAAAAATAATCCGATACTTAAATCATTATAAGTAATGAAAAACATTTTTAATTGAAGACTTTATTGTAGTGCCGAGTTGAGAATAGATATACGAGTGTCTAAATCGTCACTATTTGCCCCGTAAAATTTCGCTCAATCCAGTTTTATGCGATATAAAAGTGCGATTAATCAGATTTGTAGAAAGAAACCAATATGAGAGATATCGCAAACGAACTTATGTTTATCCTAACATCATCGCTGACTTTCGAAACGAAGTGATCATGATTTTGAACGAAAATGACAGCGTATATGATAAGTCATTCTTTCTATTGCTATTAAAATACATTAAATTTTTAAATATAAATTCCTACAATTATAATATAAATTCCTACAATAATAAAGCTACAAAAATGCACCGTAAGGTTTAATATTTATATTTATAGAAAATTTATGAAATACATATGTATATGAGCAAGGTTTCGGTATGGGTAAGCACATATCGTTAGCAAGTAATCCAGCAAGTACACGAGTACTAAATACTTTACCTTACAGCTATGGAAGGTTGGAAAATGTTCTTCCTTCGTGGATAGTTTGTTTTATCGAAGCAATTGTTTCGATATTTTTAGAAGAGTATTAAGATTCTAATTTTCCTTTTTTTTATTTAATCTTTCCTATTTATTACAGTTGGACCTCAAACGGCTGTTAAAAACCTAATTTTATGGTAAGTACGTTTCTACGTATTATTCATAAAAATGTTTGTTATTTAGCTATATTTTACAAATTGATAGTGAATATTGAAAATATAATATTTTGTATTTTAATTAGAAAATTGGATTTGGAGAATTTTATCTAGAATATTTTTAAAATTTGATAATTATATGAACAAAAATGCTTAAAATTGTACTATTCCTTTAAATATATTATACCTAATTTCAAAAAATTAAATTAACTGTTACAAAATTTTATCAATATATAAATATATACAGAAATAATTTATTAGGTACTTAGGTATTTTTCAAGTGATATTCAACTATATCTTTATCTAAGGGAAAAGACGAGTGATTTATATAAGCATTTATAGTTTTTTCTCAATAAATAGAATTAATTAAGTAGTAAATAATAAAATTAAATAAAAAAAAGTTAATAAAATATTTCAGCTATTACCTTAAGCAATCAAAGCCACATTAATTCACTATATCGCAATGGTTAATATAATTTAAGTAATAGGCTACTATTAAATAATATATATTATACACGAAAACTAAATATATATTAATGAAATGTTACTAGACATTTTTATAATATATATTATAAAATTCTTTATTTTAGTTAAATAACACGAAGCCAAAGAGAGGAAAAGAAGAAGAGAAATATATCTAGTGTATATGTTCATACTTGGTGGAAGTGAGCAGCAGCACACGGAATTACAATTACGAGTCGTAAATTATTTACGCCATCACACGTCGTCAGGGATCCTGATGTTGCCACTACTACATTGAAGAGATGAACTCCGTTAACTCTCCGGCAGCTTTTACTATATCTATCAACATTTCTCTGTCTATCTATCTCTCTCTCTCTCCTCTTCCTCTCTCATTCTCTCTTTCTCTTTCTTGCCCTTGCATACTTGTGCACTTACATATCTTTATTACTGTTTTTTTTAGCAGTGCAACGATCTCAACAAATTTCAAGAAATTATGCACGTTAAGCACCTGGTTAATTGTGTGCTTGATATTTTGCTAGAACAAAATTTTCCCTTTTAATAAAAAACACTTTTTTTGATAAAATTACAATAAAAAATATCCTTCGAAAAAATTGCAAAATCTTAAATAATATTTAATCAATGGTATCAGTTATGATGATGATAATTGTAATGCCCTGCAAAGATAATTTAATTATATTGTTCGATTTTTAAGGGTTTGTTTTATGGTTCGAACTGCCAATTCGATAGCTCAGTGGATTAGTCTCTCGTCATGATAACTTAAAAAGAAATAATAAGTGGAAGGGCTGAAAAATATTATGTATTATGTATTTTTAGTAAAAACAATGTTTATTAGTTGGTAAATTATTATAATAATATTGCACTGTTGTGGAGTGAGAAGATTATTCTATTGTAGTAATGAGGGTGTTTCCTTGTGTTCTTGATTATTGTACATTCTATGGATATTACTGTGTTTGAGATTGCGAGAAAAGTTTCTTGCCACGACTTCCCACGGTCGTTGAACACTGGAGACGGTCAATACATCTGGAAAACTCCAGTAAATAGTTAGCTTATTTATTCTCGGTTATCTAAAAACGTGCTCATGCTTTTCCGGTGCAGTTAAACTATTTTGTTGTTTACTGCCAAGAAGACGTAGATTCTGAAAGAGTATCAGATATACGTAAAATATCGAGTACAAACATTTCCTAAATTTCACTGCAATCCAAAACCTCGCACGTACGACAACAACCAATAGGCGTACGCGCTCACTCAGCTTCCTAAGACAATTCTTGCATTGCTCCTAACTACGACGCATCTTGTCAATCGCATTGGAGAATCGACCACGCCCTAGAGGACCCTTCATCTAGCCAAGTCCCAGAGAAGGGAGAGGCGATCAATAGTAAAGGCTCCCCCCTTTCCGACACTTTGCCGGCTAGCATATTCGGGACTGAGTCCGGAAGGAAGTGGAAATGAAGGCGTGCATGATCCATCGTGCTGCCCAAAGTCAACCTTCGATTTGATACTGGAAAGAAGAAGGGGTCCCAAGTGGAAATGGGTCAGTGAACTATTTAAGAAGGACAATGTAATGTACCACCACTTATTCTTATTGAACAGATAAGTCACGACTTATTCTCATGGAGGACCAGAGACAAAGTCGATCGGCTGAGTCTTGTAACCTGTCTTTCTACGACTGTGATTCAATATACAGTTATCGTTAGTCTCATCAAACTCTGATAGCATATGTACTAAGATTCTTGTCATCTCAGCAAGGAGACAAGAAAGAAGTTAAGAGCCGCAATTATTGGAAGGGAACTTCCCATCAGGCCTGTGAGGAGGAACTGGGAGCATTACACTACATCAGCTGCTAACTTCACACAGTGGTTTCTTTATTTCCTTTGACAATCAGCTGCTGTTGACGCCACACAGTGGCTTTTATTGCCTCTAACCTGAATTCACGCACGTGTTCACTCACACGGCCCATTATTCTGAGGCAATTGGAGCACGTGTTAAGTTATGACACGACCAAGAATTGTAGTGTTCGGTCAGAACACAACAAACAATCATAACCTCTCAAGTGATAATTTTCAATAGATTATAACCTATTCCTTTTCACAGTAAATCATAATCTCACCAGTTGCATCTAGAGAATAAGGAATTGATCATCCTCTACTTTTCGAATAAAAGTATATCACAACGCTACATGATTATTGAGAAATATAGAAGTCATTTGTAATCTCATCACGATTAATCATCCCGACTTGGAATTAAATTGAAATAAATGGAATAAACCGCAGTAAAAATTATATGTGATAATTATTGAATCAGTGCATTAATCTTTCAGTTGCTGACGCATTCTCCCACACATCCAGTGGTTTTTTCTAAGTTAGTTTTACACGTTTGGCTGATGAGTCGGATTAGTGGCATTAATTTTTGAACATACTGTGTATCTTGAAAGTTGAGGTTATACTGATGTTGTAAATATCAGCCTGTGTAGTCGATCATGCTCATGAGGTAACATGAGAAGATGGTGTTTAAAATAAAGTATGTTTGGTAGAAATAATCACAATACTAATAATATAAAATCTTGATGGAGGTTGGTACGTAATCAAATATGTCTTTAGTTATTAATGGGAGACGTAGAAAGGGAAGTGACACGTCATAATTACAAGCCTTCGAACTTTGAAGGACTTGATGAAAATGTATTTATAGTCCATTATTCGATATATTGTTGTCTGGACTTGACAATATAATTGACGTATTGCGTCGCTTGTGTCGACTGTTTGAGGGACTCCTGTGTGACTAGCTTATTTAATAATATAAGGAGATGTACCTTTTGGTATGTGAAATTACTGCCTGGCTGTGTGTCCCTTTTGATTACTATTCCAATTGGCTTCACTGTGAAAGCAGTACTGTTCGAAAAATTAATGTTTTATTTTATGGCTCGAACTACCATTTCAATAGTTCAGTGGATTAATCTCTCGCCATACCGATTATGAAGAAAGAAGGCATAAATGGAAAGGCTGAAAAGTATTTGAGTTCAATTATTATTTATTCTGCTTATGAATTATAATATTGTAGCGTTGTTAGTTGCTTTTATTGAGATAGAGAATTATTTTATTGTAGTGGTGCGAGTTCTTTCTTGTGTTCTTGATTGTCGGAGATTTCAATAGAAGTTCGTTCTGGCGCAAGTGACACTGATGTGCGATGCACTAACTAATAATAACAATTAATGTACGAGATGTAGAATTACAATGAACACTAAACTGAATTGATAGTAGAAAAACCCGTGAGCCAGATGTGTAGTGACTGAATGGATGTTAAACGCTTTTGAATACGCGGGCGAACCGAAGGCTTGATCGTTCCATGGCGGTCCTGGTGAGTGCAGACCGAGACCCGTGCCATGGCCTCTACTGGTAGAGGATTAGATCGCTTCACTGTGGTCGGTTCATTGCGGTCGGGTCACGGCAAGATGTTTGCAGTAAGCGCAGTTCAGTAAGATGGAGCTTCAGCAAGAGAATGAGGCACGCCGCGTGCTTGCGTTATATATCCACGCGCGGCTCACTTAGCTGGCAACAAAGCATCGTCGTTGTTGCACTGAATTCTTACACGAAGCGTAGAAAGAAAAATCTAGAAGTTTCGAGAATTTGACGATAGAAAACGTAGGGCGTAATACCGATAGAAAACTTCCGGACGATGTTATTACTCGAAGACCACATAAACATTAAGGGCCACTTGAAACCAAAACATAACAAGTAGACGAAAAATTCTCATCCAAGTGTTTACAGAAATCTGAGATCTGAAAGGGCCGGCGATATAGACAATCGGCGGTCTTCAAACTGGTTTTAATCTCGAACATATATAAATAATTAACTTCGATGGAATTGTTCATTGAAATTAAAAAACACGAATTATTTAAAATAATTGTAGATTATAGATATATTACTTGGATAATATATAAATCTCTGTAATGTAAATTTGATTTGGAATATTGAAGTCATAGATATAATCGTTTCTTAGAGTTCCTGTTAATGTTAATCCAGGTTTAAATAAGTATATATTTCTAATTATTTTCATTTTTAAAAGATTTATTTTTGTAATTTTGTTTTTCACTATTTTTCTGTGAATATTTAAAATATTTTTTCGAAATTTGACAATAATATGCAAGTATGCAGAAATTTCCATTATGGAAAAACTATAATTATATATTTTAGAAGAAAATTTTTATTTATAAAAGTATGGATCCGGATACTGGAAGTGTCAAATTACTTTATCTTAAAATAGCATTGAATAATTATTATTATTATAGAAAAGGAATAGATTACAAATTGCATTTATTCACTCAAATTGCCTCGAATATCACTCGAATAGGTACAAAGTGATATTCGAAATTCGAAAGGGTTCAATGTGAAAACGCAGTGCTTTTTCCACCGCTTTTGCTTGCTTGAGTTTCCGGACTTGAGGTTAAATAACTCGTGTAAGGGATATTTTAATAGTGGAATAAAATATTCGCTTGAAGATAATATATCAAACTGGTCAGTCGTACTAAATACCTCTTAAGGACCACGGCAGCTTGAATTTCCAGAATGCTTTTCAAACCCTTGAAAAACAAATCTAATATATTTCGATTCTGGAAATGTTGGAAATAACGTTCTTAATACATTTTGTATTATGATATTGCTTCGTTGATTATAAATATGGGTTGATAATTTTTATAAAATTATAATTCAATTTATGATATAAAGAAAGTAAAAAAATACTAAAACGTTCGGTTTAAAATGTTCTTAGTGCTTGTAATGGTTTCCATACAGAAATTTTAAATTGATTTTCTTTTATTAATAAACTCTAATAATATAGTTTTTATAATAATTTTGAAATGAATACTTGATTAATACTGGATTAGAATACATTATTGAAATTTTTCTAGATGTTATAGTTCTTTCGTTTGTAAATGTTCTTATAAAATTAATTTATTAGTAAAAAATAAAAACAATTAATATCTTTAATTATATTTGATAATACTTAGCATACAATGTATACAGTAACAAACTATTTTATTTTGTTTATTAGAGGAATTTTTATTACTTAATAATTAATGGTATTAATATTAAATATTTCTGCAATGAGTGAGAAGTAATTAAGCATGTACGCAAATTATGTATTAAAGTGTTTAATATACGCTTCTATTACATTTATTTGATGTTCATAGGTATTCATTTTAACACAATTTATTATCATTTTATTATATATTGCAATAAAGGGATTTTTAGTAGCAAAAATATTTCTTCGGAAATTAATTAGATGACTATTATTATACAATCAAATTTGAAATTGTAATTGTATCAATTGTTACAATAGCTATTAGAATTTGATGTTTTTTACTTGAGTTTTTTATTATAATAGTGCAAAAATATTTCAAGTTGCAATATATAACTGACTTACCTATATCTACTTTTAAATCAACCTTTAGAACAATTTATTCAAGCTGCACAGCTAATGATAGTGGCAATTCAACATATTTAATCAATCTCTCTCGAATTTATGGTAACTGGCACAAATTTTTCTTATATGACTTATATTTGCATTTCTTTTTTTTTTTATTAAACACCGTTCGATCCAATGTTGACTCCGATATAAAGTTTTATAAATTTCTCTCTATTCGCATGCATGAATATATATATATATATATATATATATATATATATATATATATATACTGTCAACGAAAGGAGGAATTTAGAGAAGAGGATGAGAGACTCGCAAATTTATCGCCAGTTGATGCTAATAATTTCGCAGACTGTAAAGTGAATAGGATACTGCTTGTTTAAACCTTGATTGATGAATTTCGAGTCGCAATGTCTTGTACGAGAGTAGCCAATAATTTGTCATTACGTTTTTAATTATTCGTATCTTATATTGCTTAGTCAGTGGGTGTCTAACCACCTGAGGTAATTTTGATTGTCAATGATATGAATGAATCACAATTTTAATTGAGCCGCTAGCAAGCAATCAGATAAGATTTCGAAAATGGCAAACTGTACTGATACTTATAAATATCAATTATTCTCTAATTTTCAATTCTAATTTATGAATCATAAATAGTAATAAATAATAGAAATTTCATATTTGCAAAATTTAGAATTATTTATAATATATTATTATTATAAATAATTATTATATATTATTATAAATAATAATATATTATTAGTATACAGTTATTATTATATACATATTGTTAAATTGAAGTTTTATCAATATTACAGTATTTGTTTAAAAGAATTTCAAAGTATTGATAATTTATATCAATAGTTTTTATTGTGCTAATGATTTTATTAAAAGTGCCCTCAAAATATCAGATGAGATATAATTTTAATATTTTAATTTTTAAAACAATATCAAAATATTTTTAGATTATCTAAAATAAACTTTCTTATTTAGATATGTTCCTATAGAATCATTTAAGAAAATTCTATAATTGTAATTTAAATTTTTATTTTTTTTCTACTGTCTTTTACTATATTCAGTATTAAACTCATATTAAAATACAGATTTTAACTAAAATATGAATGAAAAATTAATTTAAATTATTATTAATTAAGGTAATTCTATTAAAAAAGACAATCTTAATATAATACAATCGTTTTTTGATAATACGTTTTTGGAATTTAAAGATTTATATTTTATTTAATAAGTAGTCAAATGAATCTCATAATACAAAATTTAAACTGTATATGTAATTAATGCTACTTGAAGAAGTATTTCTTCAATTCCGCGAGTTTTATATACTTTAAAAAATAAAAGGTTTTAACTAACCAGTTTAAGGCTTTGAAAAAAATTGATTGCGAAACTTTCTTTATTTGATATTTATTAGTACTGTAAAAATATTTTAATAGTAAATATGTGTAATTAGTACCAATTTATACCAAATATTTTCCCAAATATACCAATTTTTACCAAAATATATTTTGCAATAGTGGAAACGAATAATTATTGTACTATATATTATAATTAAATATTATATTTATAATTATAAAAAGATATCCATCGAAAAAAGTAAAAAAATTCAATTTAATCAAAGATTTTATTTGCATTCCATTAAATCCACTTGTCGAGTTTTCATAATATTTAAAATAAAATTTATTTATAAAATCTAAATCAAATGCATCATATGGAAAGGTATTAAGAACAATTTAATGTAATGAAACAGCATAAATAGATTAAAATCAATTTGAAAATTAATTTGCAGAATTTGAACAATAAATCAAAATAAATTTTGATAAGGTAATGTTATATATCTATTTTAGAGTATGATGAACCCCAGAATTTTAAGTTTTTTAAGAAACTCGTAAATAAGATAAATAAATTAATTTATTATCATATTATTTAAGTGTAGTTCCCGGTTGTAACGCACATTACGATTTCATGAATTAGCAAATTAGATTATTCAATACTGAATACATTCGAACCAATATTTGCTCATCTCATAGATATCTTGCAGTTGTATAAGGAATGATAAAACAATGAACAAGAGTAAGAAGTCGATAGATTGAATAAACGTTTGAATTTTTCAGACAACGTTTGCAACTATAAATACAAACGAATTTTCATATCGGATTTCGAAGACAACTTGTTAATTTATTTCTGAATTGTCAATCATAATTTTAAAAAGTAAATTAAACTTTAAGTATTTATTATAAATATATAATAATTAGTAACATAAACTACTGAATAAAGTATTTGAAGAACAACTTAAATTGTATTATTGATAAACATTGTTCACGACGTACATATATGATATTAAATGTGGTTTTATAAATACATATTGATTTTTTTTTTAAATTTGACAATTATTTGATACTCATTCATAATTATATCTAATATTTATAGACGACAAAAACAGTTGCACTATTCTTAATAAAAGTTTTTGATGAAAAAAATGACATGGGTAATTTAGTTTGCTCAATTAAAAGTACGCGTATTTTTAAATACTATACACACTTTTAATATTATTCATAAAATAACATTTTATATTAATGCAATATTATAAAATAACCTTAGATAATGTTTTATTTTTGCATTTAGAACTAATTATGTAATTAATTATACGACGTATTATATAATATATACATTTTTTATATTTACGTCAAGCAATTATAATTTAATATAAAACTCTATCATTAAATTAATTTTGAAATTAGTACTAAAATATGTGTCATCGATCAAGAATATAACTTTTTTTCTTTGTCATGATTACTATATTGATATTAAAATTTAATTGGTTAGAATTATATACAATAGTAGAAATTCGGAGTTACTAATATTGTGAAATGAATATTTATTTTTATAAGATATAATGTTTCGAATCGAAGTTTTAGAAAATGTGTATATTGCTACAGTTTAAACATAAAAAAGTTATTATATTTCAAATATAGTGAATAATTATACATCAATGCACCAAACTCATGATTTATTTCTAAATTTACTATAATTCTATAATAATACATTTCTGCGGATTATTTGTTCTGTTAATTTGTTATTTTATCTGTTTATTTATATAAACTATATATTTATCTATATAAAATCTGTTAATTTAAGCAATGTGTTCAATAATAATTGTCATAATAATAATAACATTATTATTACAATATACATTTTATTATTACTCATTATCAAAATGAATAAAAAGTGAATTACTATTTATAATATTAGTAAATAGAACTTGGATTTTAAACATGTTTATTTTTATATTTTTAAGTATTTATTTCGAATATTATCTTTATTTATACCATAAATATTTATCTTAGTGGTTATTTTGTTACATTTTAATTAATAGATTTTTAAATCAGTTGCTTATAAGTTAAATATTTTTTTATTTCTTTTATATAGAAATTAAAAAATTTTTATAAAAAAGATGAAATCGTTATACTTTTACGATTATAATATTATAAAAAATAATCTGTTTTAGTATATTTAATATTAATATAGTAATCAAAAATGAAACTTGGATAAGCAAAGCCAATAGTTACATTTTTTTTCCATTATAAGTACTCAATCTTTTTACTCGCTGTCAAAAAGTAGGCACTACCACAAAAAAAGTATTTCAAAATATTTAATATTTTACTAATATTCGGTATTCGTTTTAGATAATAGTTTATACATCAATGTATTAACTTTATGAAATTTAAACAAATGGTTCTTATATCTAATACATCAAATATCTTTATCAAATTACGTATATGAATAAATTTATATTTCTTATTTCAATTAAATCAACGTAGAGATTAGATTATTATATTTTTTGTTTTTATAAAGGAGTAAGGCTAATAAATTAACGATAAAATTATGGACATTCTATTTTGACAATTTTAGTATTAGTATTACTTTAAAATTAGAGTTTGAGTGAAGATTAATAAATATGTGAAGTATAATCGAAGATTGTCGTCAGTAGGCTTGCAAGTGAAATCCGTTGATTATAGCTGAAGATCCGTCTCTATGGAATAACGATGAAAATGAAGAACACAATGTGTTGACGGGACGGACAAATAAAAGTGCCGGTAACTTGTTGACTGTAAGATATGTCCCAGAGGACGCGATATGATTATGCAGTCAAATGAGATTGTGGCATATGCATGAAGCTTTGTGCACCGTTTCATCTTGCTACGTTGCAGCCAAGCTCTGCCAACCCTTCTGCCTCTTCTCTCTCTCTCTCTCTCTCTCTCTCTCTCTCTCTCCTTCGCGTCTATTCACTGATCTTGTACACCTCACGATGTAGTTATCTTTGTACAAAAATTTTATATCATTATCCTTGTAAGTCGCAATTTGTATTTTATTACTGAGCATAATAGTAGATTCTTAAATACATAAAAACATTACTAAGTTGTTTGATATAATAAGTACAACTAACATACACTTCATAACTTTTAAAATAAAAAAATGCCTTTTATCCAATTAATATAAATGAAGATGATGTGAATAATACATCAGCTTAAGCTTTTTTACGATTATATACATTATATCATATGAAATATGTAGTTGTATTTTTTTGAACGATGATTATCTAAAAGTAAAATTTTCTTTTTGTAATCCTAATTTTCTTTGTATTTATTTACTTATCTCAACCAAAGTCATGCAAGTTCATATAAGTTAATTTTTTTTTTAATACATTGTTTAAATGAATTATTTTATAACTTAAAATTAATAGAGCATCTCTTAGTCTCAATTAAATACCCATACGTTAATAAACAATTAACTCTAAAAGACTATTATAATTGAAGATATCCCTTATTACTTATGAATCTTGATATTTATTTTATTGTAACAGAATTTGTATTAAACTTAACAAATTTAAGAATATTAATAATATTGATAATTCATCTACTATTTAATACTATCGATTCAATTAATCATAATTGACGCCATTATAAAATACATATAATTCTAGAATAGTATACAATTGACCAAGCAATCAGATGATAAGAAATTCACATACCGTGGGCATAGATACGTGAGTAAACAATTAGCAAAGTTAAGTAATTTCGAGCTGGTTATAGTTTCAGAATATTATTCATTTCCTCATTCCCTATTTTCGTTACTAGTAGATGAGTTAATAAGCATTGCAGGAAAATAATATCCTCTATATATACATTGTAGCATATTACTTTATAAATATAACAATGGCTATAACCACAACTTTATTATCGATTAGAATATCTATTTAATATTATATTAATTCTACAGTAGTTTTTTAGATAGTAATTATATTCATCACATATTTACTATATTAGATGTAGTGATACTATAAATAGAAATTTAAAATTAATATTCTTTCAATAAGTACAAATTTAAAACTATGTTACGGTAATTTTACATTATAATTTTTTTTTAATTTCTTCTAATAAATAACTTATAACTAAAAAAGTATACAAAATTCAATATTGAAATCAAGAAATTATATTGTCATTCTAACTCATAAAAAATGGTTTCACTTTTGTCAAAACCTCATTTGACCAATTATTTACCGTTACTACCGATGAACAAGGAGATTTGAATAGATAATAATAAATATTAAGTAGTTAATAAATAAAAGGATTGTCAGTAGTATTTATGAATGTTTCAATTAGATTTATCTTATAAGGTTTGTTATTAAAAATGAGAAATTTAAATGCAATATCTCATATTTAATTACTAGAAACACAGAAATTAATAATTATTTATGTTATATTTTCACAATAACTACCAGTTCTTAACTCTTCAGAAACTTAAGTGAAACTTTTATATTTACAATTCTTTCAAATGGTATGTTATTTAAAAATAAAATGAGGGTTAAAGATTTTATAAGTAGAAGGCTGTATATAACTTTATTTCTTTTATATAAAGATATTGTGATTCATTATTTGAATTAAATAAATATATTATATATTGTATATTCGTTTTTGTTTATAAATTCTATCTTAAATGTTCAAGCATTTATAATTGTGCATTCAATTATATATATATATATATATATATAAAAGTTGAAATAGTTAATACAATTAAAATTTTATATTTAATACCCGAATGATTATGGAGATTCATTTATCAAAAGTAATTATTCTAAAAGCCATAATTTATGGAATTTAAATTAATTTTTATATAGCCGCTGTTGTACTAAAATGTTCTTGAAACGAATGCACAACCTATTCATTTAATCTCAATAAATATTTTAACAAGCAATTAAATTAAATTTATTTTCTATTGAATATGTAACAATACTAATTAATTCAATTTTAAAAAGAACTTTAATCCAATAAGATGTAAATGATACATGTTTTACTATAGCTTTAATTCGTTAACTTACATCATTCAGTTATGATGCAGGATATATTTTTGCCAATTTGATTGCAATTGCAAAAAAATGGATGAGGTACACACACACACACAAGCACAAACGCGTGAGATTTATATGCTTTGCTTTATGCGCAACGAATCCAAGTATCAAATTTCTTTTAATCAAATATTTCAACACAAGAAATAGTTCTTATTAAAATTTGTTTATAATTAAAATACTAATTTTCAAATTATTGTTTTAAATTAGATTATTTTTGAGATTCAGAGAATCCCGCGAATGTTATCAGTTGGGAAAAAATTCCAAGTCTATCATTTCAAGAAAAATATTGAACTTCGGAAAGCGGAATGAACAACCTTCTTGTTAGCCAGCAAGAAGACGGGGAGTCTATTTATGTGAGAACATTTCGACAGTGTCAGATATACGAAAACCATCGAGTAGAGAAACATTTTTAAAAAATTCATTGTAACTTGAAACCCAGCACGTGCGATATCGAGCAATCTTCGGGAGACGTGTGCCCTCAATGTCACGAGACACGCGTATACATTATTGTGTAGTATGCAATGTAGTATTATGTAGTATTGTGTAGAACGTAATGCAAAAATGTTGCTGCTTGACCAAGACCCCACCCCCCTTCCACAACGTCGGTAAGTTCCGGAGAGGGGCGAGCCTCCCGATTGAAGACGCTGCCGCCAGAGACACTTTTCGACGTTTTCATTGTCAAAGCCTAATATCTTCGGAAGTGGGAAAAGAGGCGTACATACGCTAAAGTCCCAAGAAAGAAAAGAAAGATCGTATCAGTTAAGTCCGAAGAAAGCTTAGTCAGTAAACTTTTTTACTTAATAACAGAGCAAAAGAGGTTCCTCTATAACTTCAACAATAATCGTCCCTATATTTAGAAAATGGACGTAATAAACAGCAATTATAAGCTGATGTGTTAAATATTGAATCAATTCACTAACCCTTCAACTTGCCCACGCATTTTTCCCTCATAGCATCTATTGGGTTTTAGTTAATTCTAAAGAGATTAATAAACTTGATGAAAATAATAATTCATCTACAACGATCATATACATAATTTGCACTTATTTCTATTTAAAAAAAATGCAATCTTAACAGTATTTATTATATCATCATAGTTTATTAAATTGAATACATTTTTGCACACGAATTCAAAGTTCCTTGCGATTTTTTATTTTTTATGTAAAACGAATGGCCAAATTAATACTAATAAGAAATTATTTATAAATGAATTACACTTATGTGAAAGAAAATATATGTAATGGCGAATAATTGTGATATAATTCCTATTTTTATATTTCGATTAGTTTAGCTTGACAAATATAAGCTGTAATATAAGAGGTAATATGTAATACGTTTTACCATTGACTTACGTGAGCTTGAATAATAGATTAAATGTGTCGATTTCAAAAATTGATAATCAGCAAAAATTAACCCATTTAATCTAATTCAACCTAATTTCAAATTGTAGCATATAAAAAATGGAGTTAATTTTCTAAGTCTATGTATAAAATCGGCATTTTTCCGTTTAAGAAAGTTAATTAAACCAATAAAATGATTGAATGCATATATATGCAGTATTAAAATATTTATAATACAATATTAATAAATCAATACTATTACTATCAAATAATATAATCCAATGGCAATGATAAAATAAATGTATTTATTTAATTTTAAAATATTCGCAAACATTTAAATTTTACTTTTTAAAACAACATAGTATTGACGTAATAAATTTCGTATAACAAAATTTATAATTTAAAAATAAATATTTCTAACCATTATTCTCAACATAATTCGTTATAGTCACAGATAAATCAGTAACAATGCACGTATGAATTACAAAAAACATATTGTACAAAATGGAACTCGTCGTTCCGACTTGTTTGATCAAGGCTGGTTCGACGGATACAATTTGATGCCGTTGACAACTCAGTGAGCACGGGTGTTGTGTGGTAGCGATGACAGGTCACAAGTGGAAGGGATATTATAATATAATACAATATAAATGTGACTGAAGTATTTACCTTTTATTCTGTTATTTATTAATGACAAGGTTGACTAGTATTAGTATTATTACTTGTAGAACTATATTCTTGGATTGAAGTGATGCGTTGCGTAGACAACTGTACAATAATCTATGCAGCTTGATTGTTGAATACGAATGTCGAATGGCGCGAAGTTTTGTTCGTCGACACTAGCGCCTTTTGAACGAGCACGTGTGCGGTTGAGGTTATGAATGCAGCTTTATGATTGAAAGATATCGCAAAGTGGCGCGAAACTGGATTCGTCGACACTTGCACTGTATGTTGCTTAATTTCATAAGCTTCCGAACTTGAACTAAGGTGATGGTTGCTAAAAAGAGACGCTCCTTTTTGTGGGCGCGAACTTGACGACGCGTACTGGAATTTATTCCGCACTGTCGTTTTAAGAGGAGCTTCCTTGTCCTTAGTGCTTGTCGATGTTATACTCTGAATCTCAATATATATATGTAATTATTGTAGTAAATACTACTTACGAAGACTAATCGTTGACTCGTCTCCGGACTCTGATATGCGGATTTTCGTCGCTCCCTTGGAACATGTAACGACGGTTTCTTGAACTGCGTTAGTGGGCATACGGGTTTAGTCGTAGTTCTTCCGGGGCAGTAACTACTGTTCCAGCAACAGTGTTAATGGACAATCCGAAGAAGTGTAAGTCGTTCCCGAAATAGCGTTAAATAGACTTTCTAACTGAGTATGAAATGTCTCAAGGGTTTAATATATTGAGAGAGTATTACTAAAAGAGAGATATCAAAAAGAGAGACACTTCAAAAAGGAGTAATATCACGAAAATACTACTAAAGAAAAAAAAAACTATCAAAAGTAAATATCAAGACAGTTAAATATCACGAGTGATAAGTTTAAGAGAGTTAAATATCAAGAGTAAATAAGTATTGAAAATTACGCCCCTTAAATACATTTGCTGACCATGAATTTGACTTGAACCCCTTCCCTTATTTTCTGTCCAATCAGAGACTCCTCCCTTAAAATGCGAGGGCAGCGCCTCTTTTGGCTTCGGAGTTTATTAAGGGCCTAGTCGTCTCTGGGTCTTCATGATGAGCAGATCTCTTATTGCTGCTGCCGCATGCGACAGCATGTGAGCAGCGGAAAGGGAGGCATTGCTGACACATCTGGGGACAGCATTGCAACTTGTCGACAGCGGGAAGGGGAAGGAAGGTCCGCTTGCAGTAATGCTTGATGTAGTTGCCGAGCGGAACGAAAATACAGATGTCTAAACTGTAGGTTTTCCTGTGTTTATGGTATTTTTTTCCAGACGTTTTATGACACTAATGCGTGAGAATTTTGAGCAAGCGAAGTTTTGAAATCCAAATACAAATTTTACGATGTTACTTGGCAGATTTTTTATTGCACTGACAAAAAAGGAAAAATGTTTTCGTATTCTCGAACACATATGAATACAACATTATTATGTATATGAATTATATTGTCAATACAGTGAAAATAATATAATGATGTTTATTATTAATTACAGATCTATAGATTTGTAACAGAAATTTCAATATACTATAGAATATTGAATTTAATTCTTTTTCTATTTAAAATTCTTTTGCTTATATAATGTTATGTTGAATTTTTACATTCAATTTAAATATTTAATCAGATGCAAACTGTTTGAATATTGCTTTGAAGTTGGCGACCTTGAAATTATTTCTTTTAAGTATCTCTAGATTATTGTAACGTATATGCTACAATAATATGCAACCACAAAGATTATGAATTATGAAATCAATAACAAATGTGACACGGTACATAATTTTATTCTAGGTAATTAAAGTCCTGCGTATGAGAATATTCAGTTCACCTTCTAAGTAGGTTTGAACCCATCATCGTAAAAACAATAATCTCAAATTACGATCATAAAGATTTAATAAATACCCCGGATAAAACTAACCTATTTTTAAGTCCAATAATCTAGAATACCTGGCACGCGAATGCTTTGAACTACAAACGTCAGTAAACGACGTCAGTAAATGTATTACGAGCACAACTTAATAAATCGTAAACCATAAGGTGAGTTTTTAACTACGATATTAGGACGAGATCAGAGATCTATCAAACGCCAAACATGCGCCTTACGCTGTCATATGGCAGGAGAGCTACACGCTGCCATGTAATATACAGAATTATACGAGTATCTACACAGTTTGCAGAGCGAATTTTAAAATACACATAAGTAACGCACATTAGACCTCTTAGAGTATAAGTGAAGAAAAGACTAAATCTGGTCTAACCACTTGTGATATTCGATATCATGTGATAAAAAGTGGAAATATATCGATATACGCTGAAGTAAATTATTGACCTAACAATATTAATTAATATAATTTGCAACAAATTATACATCTATTATTTATGTAACAATTTATCATTAATATCTATTAATTTATTTAAATAAATTTTTATTTCTAAGTATTATTCCAAGATTAATTTTGTATTAAAACAGAAATGTAAACAGTTTTCATTACAAAATTATATTAATTAAATTATATATAAGATTGATTTAAGAATATTTGTCTGGAAATATCTTAATAACATAATGAATTTAATTGAAATTTTGATTATGGTAACATATTTTATATTATATACTTTGATAAAAGTAGTGTTATTTAAACATATTAAAAAAATATAAAGTCCCAAAATTTATTCCACTTATTTGTATTTGCATCTAATAAATTATTTTATAATGTCAAATAAGAAATGCTTATTTTTTCTTCTTTTTGACAAATCTATTTATACAAGCTAGTGTAATAAACATTTTAAAAAAACATAATTTTAAATTAAAAAATGTTTTGTAAATAAAATAATTATACAAAATATTTTTTATAATTTAGAAATCTTCCTTCAAATTATTTTTTATTTGGAATATATATTTTTATTTTTTTAGATATTTAAAGCTCTAATGAATGAACCATAAATATTTAAATTTAAATTGTTTACATTATAATATTACATTATTTATATATGATTACACTATACTTATATAAATAATGTATTATAAATGTCTATTATTATTATTATTATGGTGATTTAAATTTGAAATCCTAATGTTTTGACAGATACATAAAAAATTAACACATTGATTTGATTATATTTAAATAAATAAGACTACACTTAATAAGAATTATTTAAGAAAAATTTTGTATTTTCATAAAAAATTACTTGTAAGATAAACAAATGATTAAGTGAAATGTAGCATGAAGAGAATATATATAATTTATAGCATTTATATAGACGACATAATTACTAACTTCATTTAGTATTTAAATATGTATATGAATGCGATTGTATCTATATTACTAATAATTAAATTTATACGTTCTTATAAATTCATAATTTTTATTGTTTATAAAAACTTTTTGCATTATTATTAATAGAGATTTAATTTTTCAATAAGTAGAATGACCACTCGATATTATTTACTTTGTTTCGTTATTTAAACGTAATGATGTGATATACTCTATAACTGATGACGTATTATTTCAATATGTATTATTTGGTATTATTGGAATATGGTCAATCAAATCGACTAACTCCTTCTTTAATTATTGCCTATACAAATTTTTTTTAATATCATGATGTTGTTAATTATAAATCATTTAACACAAATTTTGCCCGCTCTGAAAAATAATCTAATACGCGAAGAATGAGTACAACAAATTATATTTTCCTAAATATTCCTATGAATCTATGTATTGCATTAAATGACTTGTTTCGTTGAAAAAATTTATCATAAAGAAGAAATATATAAGATGAGATATTGTGCAATGCTTATATATTTTTCAAAGGCAATCTAACAATGTCAATGTTTTTTATAAACAAAAATTGACGAATATTTAATGCAATGGTCAGCATAGATTAAAAGTCACTTTATTGTAATATTATTTTTATATTTTCATTACAATTATCTAAGTGATTTTGCAAATTCAAAAAAAAGTATTTATATTTTAGTAAATTACTTGTCAATTCGATAATATGTTTTATACAATGTCATTAACCAAACTAAAAAAAAAATGTTTTTATAAACACGAGAGTATGATATTATGTTATATAAATTTTTGTTAAACTTTTATAATTATCTTTAAATATTTTCGCTATTAGACTTCTTTTTATAATAAACATGTATGTAAGAATTTTCTTCTTTTTATTATTATATATAAATGCTGTGTTCAAAATTATAGTCAATATATATTGCAGTGAAAAATAAATCAATAAATATAATATGTATCCACGTTATATATCAATATCGATTGAATAAATAATTACTCAATGCTTATTCATTTCATGAAATATGAAATACTTTACGCCACATCAAATTATAGTTACTAGTAATAGAATTCATTTCTTATGGAGAACATCGCATACATATATTGCGTGATAGCAATTGAATTTAAGAATATTTATAATGTTATTAGATCATCATCGAATGACAATAGGGGCGGATAAACGAGACAACATAAGCAGTTTACACCAGAGGATTGCTTGTTCAGATTCTATTTGTTCCGGCTGTCAAGCTCTGTGACATATACTCCGTCCAACTCGTCCTTTCTCGTTTTGCCCTTTTTCCTCTCTTTTTTGCGTGTGCGATTCTCTGCCCTCCCAAGACCACATACTCCCTCGTTCCCCATGCCAATGTAAACGAACTATAAATGTGTATAAACAAGGTCATCGTTCTACTTAGTTGCCAATAATTTTTTTCTCTTATCTCTTCACATTTTCAGACAATTTTAACAGCGATCCACTGAAATTGCAGCTTCCGTAATATCGTTGCGACATAGTATGTATGATGAGTTTATAGTAAGTCCCTACGCGTCATGTGGATAGACACCGATATATTATCTCCTATGCACACTTTATATACATATATACATATATATATCTTTTTCTCGTTTTATCTCTTTTCCCTTTGTGAGTCAGCAAGTTCACTCAGGTGCTTTTATTGCTAAAATACATATTATTCGAATATACATACATACATACATACCATTCATACGCGCGCGCGCGCGCGCGCGCGCGCGCGTGTGTGTGTGTGTGTGTGTGTGTGTGATGTAGCAATGTACTAACTATTATTTTTTCTTTATTATTGATGCTCAATAATATTTTTTATTTATTAGGTTCCCTTTTAATGCAATGTTGCCGATAGTTTAGATATATAGATTTAAGAAATATATAAAATATAGTTAAAAATAGAACAATTCAACAAACGAATTGTACTGTTTTTTTTTAAATTCATAGATTTTAATATACACAAGTTGTTCAGATTTAAAGCAATAAAATGTGGCTTTTAATTTTGAATGTTGAATCATTTTTACATTTATTAGTTTTTTGTCAATAATATTATTTATTCGATATACATTTGTTGTGACGTATATAATGATGTATATTTGTAAACTTTACTTATAATAGACTAATGAGTGTCACTCTTCTTTTACCAATACATTTATATTCATATACCTAAATCATAAACAGTTCAAACTGCCTTTTACTCAATAAATGTTATTATAATATAAAATTGCATGAATACGTGTGCACGATTTTTGATAATTATTAAATATTATTAGCAGATTTAAGTTTACAACTTCAAACTAAATCATAAAATGAATAGTAAGGTGGGAAACATATTTGTAAAAAATTCACAGGAAAGTTTTAATTGTTGTCCACAATTTAAAAGAAATATAGGAATAATACATATTTTTTGAGAAATTTCATAATAGTAAGATATCGACGACAATTTATCTAAAAAGATTAATAAGCAAATAGAAGCAGCTTAAATACTCTGTTAAAATAATTAAGAATAAAGCGTATATAACAGATCAGTTAGAATCAAAGCAACTTAAACAAACTCATACCCAATCATCTACATTTTACTGCAAAGTATCGCGCATACGCAATCTGTGCAAGCAACTAGTTGAAAATTGGTGTTTCACCAATCTCGTAAAGGTAAAATGATAAAAACATATCATTTAATGTTTCGATTTTTATACTTAATTGCACATAGAAATAGTGTAGCGTTAATAATTTCACAATATAGTAAAATATTGATAATCGTGTATGAAATTTAATAAGAGAGTATTACATTTAACTGAACTATCGTCGACGCTTTATTGTCAATTCTATTATTCCTATTTGATTCATTAGTTGAGAAAAAATTAATTATTTTTGTACGTTATACTTAAATAATATTCAGAGAAACTTATTCAAAACTATATTTTTCAGCGTGTCTTATGTATTACTAATATTAGTTTTAAAAAGTACATATTGAAATGTCGATATCTCTCTCATGATTAGCTGAAAAAATTATTGCACAAGTTTCAAGTTTTAGGACATTATTAGATATTATTCATAAGTACTTTTATAATTTCTTAGCTAGATAATTCCGATTGTAGCCATAAAATATTAATTTTAAATCATTATTCTGATTTTATTATTTCCTAATGACTCAATTGTAAACCTATTTAAAACTTTCATCTTTCTTAAAACCATCTCTTAGTATTGAATAAAATAATAAGATAAATAAAATATACGATCTATATTTCATAGTATATAAATATTTATCTGGTAAGAAAAGACAATAAAATAAAAGTAAATTATCATTTTACGAAAAGTTTTTGAATAATTGAATGAAAACAATTTATTGAATTGAAATGAAGACATGTATATTATCAAGGGAAACTAAGTTATTAATATTTTTCTGTCACATTATTTGAGAATAATTTAATTTTATAATTAAAATCAAATATTAATTTTACTTATTATGATATCAATAATAATTGTTATTACAGTATTTAAATATAAATAAAATATAAAATAAATTATTAATATTCTTTATATAAAAAACTGTATGATATTTATTAATGAATTGAGTTCAGAATTAAACACAAATTCAAATAAAATATAAATATTATTTATTCACAAATATTCATTTTCTTTGTATTTTAGCATTTATTTAATATTAAGAATAACTTTGGTATGATTAAAAATGATATTCTTAATATATTATAAAAAAAGTTTAAAAGTAATATATAATTTAAGAAAATTGATATACACTTCGTTTATGATCAGCGTTACCAATATTCATTACTATTGTCCAAATAATTTAATTTGTATTTTTCGTATAAATTGTTCAAACGAAAAAGTTAGAATATTCTATTACACAAATTAAATTATTTTTTACATTTTTTATTAATTTAATTCTATATTCAAAATTTTTTCGAAATATCAATGTACTTGGCAACAATTAAGAATCAAACAAAGTTATAATAAGACTATAATAACGGATGAAATAACATAATCGACTGTTTTTGTTTAAAAAAACAAAAAGTTCTTAAAAAAACAATAAATCGTCTCAGTTTTTAAGTTACTAAAATCAATTTATTATTTATGTAGTTATTATTATAGATATAACATGAACTTTTAATCATTTATTAAAAATTAAAATTTTTTATTTTATTTAAAATATTTTAATTTGCAGTTAATATAAAATACAATAAAAGAAAAATTTTAATATGACTGAAATGAATCTTATTTAAATTTTAAAGACTTTGTATATTGCGTTTGAAACATTTTATTGTTGAAAAGTGATGTTATCATCATATTTTATGTATTTGATCAAATAAAGGTTGATAATTGTAAGAATTTATTTGTCAAAATATACATCAAACCCAATGTTATTAAATTAAACGTATAAATAAGGTAAATATGTGTTTCTATATTTATTTTTTTTTTATCGAATCGTAGAGAATTATAAACATTGATATATTTGATTATTGAAATATAAAGTAGCATGCCATAACATGATACTTTTTCATATTGTTCTCTATTATATTTTAATTTAATCTCCAAACTATAAGAAGGTTAATCATTATTATTAATCTATTTTTATAATTTAAATATAAAAAATCTATTCTTATTATCTATTAAATAATGAAGTGCTAGATAATAGAGTCTGATAATAATTAAGGTCATTTTAAATATTAATTCACTGAACGTTCAGCATGCTGCAAATTTGTGATATCAATTTTAATATAAAATAAAATAGTTGAACTAAAATTATTATACAAAATATAAGAACGTTGACAATAGAGTATAATATAAAATGATAAATGTTAACTAAAATTTTATTATACATTTATTCTAATTTATATAATTATATATAATAATTTGTGAATTATATGGTATTATTATGACTTGGCTAATTGCTTTTATTTGATAAGTAATATTAAAACAATATGAAGAACTTTATATATTATTCATTTAGATCTATTATGAATTTAATTTATTTGTATAATCGTAGCTGTATAATTGTATGTTTTGTCTTATCGCTTAACCAATAACTTTCCATATTAAAAGTGTCTTTGTTGAAAAAATACGATGTTGAAATTCATTTGTGCGAGAGACTGTTAGTTGAAAATCTATTTATTATGATACAACATAATAAATATAAATATATAGTTTTACTAATTTATGCTTACGTTATTTAAAAAAAAGTTCAAATTAAATGCTCTATAATATAATATTTGCTTCTTTAATATTGTTTTAATATTTTATAAATCCATTAGGTTATGTGTAATAAAATTACTGAGAAAGACATATCATTAAAACATTTAATATATATTATTTAAAAGAATATGATAATCAACAAATAATTATTAAAAATTACTATATATCAAATAGTTGAAGAGCAAATATAATAAATTTGATTATTGAATGATTCATCTTTTATATATGATGATTTAGTACATGTAAAAACGTAAGGATAATATAGCTTAACTATACATTATCTTTTAAACTTAAATATATTTTATACTATGCTATCATATCCATTTTTATTTCTTACACCATTGAAGTATTTTAACCATTTATCTCTTGTCTCTTAAAACTAGAGCTCAATAGAGATCTGCCAGCTATTACTTGATCAAAATTAATTAAACGCCACAGCAAATTGTTTACCCTCTTAGGCAAATACTTCTAGTGATCCGTTGATTACTCCAGATTGTCATTTAAGCGCAAAAAATAGTAAATTTCATAATACATTTTATTAAGCATAATCCATGCTACTTTTCTTATGAATCTATTTATGTTTATACACAGGTAATCAATAGATATGCAAAAATACGAAATTTATACAGAATTCAATAATTATATTTATGAGAATAGTTTAAAATATTTAATAGTTTATTATTATTTACTATACATACATCTAATAATTAATTATTTATGATCTATGTAAACTAAATTATAACAATAGTGCTTTTGAAAATGAAAATATTTCAGGTTCGCGAGTAATATTAAAAAGAAATTTAGACAAATTTTCAGATCAAGGCCATATATAAAGTATACTTATTGAATAAGTTTATCAAATAAATATTTATTAAATCATAATTATTGGTTTGTATAGGCTTAAGGTTCTTTTAGTGAGATATTGGCATTTATACTGTGTAACATCTAATTTCTTATCTCTACGGATGGATTTACTGATGTAATTTTTGGGTGATCATAAAGTTCATGTAATTGATATATATTTATGACAAATATTTATGAGTATGAGAGATCTATGACAAAAAAGGATGGCGATTATTATAAAATTCCAAAGCCGTTTGTGAAAATCACTCTTTTTCATGTGGACGCTTTGTTATATCAATTTTCTTCAAATATGATCATTTTATATATAATCTCTATTGGACTATCATCAAATTTCGAGAAGATAATCAAAGAAAAATTGCGTTTAAATATATGTTAAAAATAGTTATCATTTAATTTTTTTCATTATGAATTTAGTAGTTTAAGTGGAGCGGTTAATTAATTTCTTTTAAATTATATCAATCCATACGTGTTATATAGAAAATATATATTGCATTATATCTTATAAATTAAAAAAGTTAGAAAAAATGTAATTATAGAAAATAAAACAAAAATGTTATTGTAACAAATTATCCTAAATTATTTATTAGATATGATTTAATTTCATAATTTGGAGTATTTATAATACTAATTTTTTAAATATAAAATTCTTTTTTCTATTTCATTAAATATAATTTTTAAAAAATACTTAGAAATTTGTTACATTTTCATCAACTTTATTTTATTGAAAATTTCTAACTTAATTTCAGTTATTAAATTATTAATATAAATTTTACTATTTGTGGATACTTAATAATTATTCATTTTTCACATATATATCATACTTCCTTTTAAGTACAATTAGTAATAATTTTTTCATGTGTACATTATATATTAATATTCAGTTTTTAATAGATATGCTCTTGATATAATTAAAGTATATTATAAGAAGTATGAACGAGTAGAAAACGAGTTTTGAATAAAAGGTATCACATGTCCACTTTTTAACGTAATTTAATTATTAGTTTAATTCTTGGGACATTTTGTATGAAAATTGGTTTCCTGACCTATTTCTTATATCAATATTAGGAAAATAATTGTATAGGATTTTTTTAAAAAAATAATTCTAAAATTTACATGCACAATAAAAGTATAACATTTTTCAACATATAATACAACTTATACAAAAAGTAAATATATCGTTTTATAAATAAAATTTTACAATGAACAATATTTATTGAAAAAAACTTTAATTTACAGTTAATAAATATTGCTGTTCATATGTCAAACCATTGAACCACTACAATTTATGTAACAAGCAGATGTAGCAGTACATTACTATCATTTAATTACCATTTTCATTGACTAGAATAAAAGCATTCACTTGTGTATTTAGATTTCATAATACAATTTAGTTTAATTTGATTTTCTGAATGACAATTAATGTCGAAATGAAAAATAAAAAAAAATAATAATGGATTCTTTGACATTGGTTTGCATAGTGACACCTTTAACAAAATGAATATTTTCATACTTTGGTCAAAAAAGCACGTAATTATTAATCTGGAAGCATTGCGGATCAGTCGATTATTCATTTTTTCGAATGAATAATTTCATCATTGAATCAGCAGCCTACTAAGCTGGCCAAATCATATCGTGAATATATGTGTGTTCCATTTTAGCGTTTTTCAGTTTCATTTTATATTTTATTGCTCTTTTATAGAATAAAATAACGAGGTGAAAATTTACTCGTTTTGCGGATTTCTTGAAGTCAGCGCAAGTGAAAATTTATTTTATGTATTTCTCTGTTTCGGACTATATTAATTATAAAATCTGTAATTTTAGTTATTTTTGTAAATAGATCCTGCAAACGACAAGTTGGAGAGTCGGAAAGAAGTTTTAGGCAATACACGAGTAGATGAAATCACAAATGTAATTAAGATGAACAGCGAACTGTTAAGACAACAATCATTTTATATTTTTATTATAATTGTAAAAGCTAGAAACATTAATTATATCGATTTCTTTCTCGATACGCAATTAAAAAAAATTTGTATTTAATTGAACTGTGGACTATAATTACTTTCATATTCAAAATAAATAATGTAGGTAAAACTTAATAGTTATTTCAATTTTTTTAAGAGTATAATTTTTATAATTATATATGATTTATGCAACTTGAAGTTCATGCACCCAAATATTTTTATCAAAATTAATTCCTTATTTTAGGATTTACGCAGGAGAATCACTTTTATAATTTTTGATTAATATTTCTGAAAAACGTAATATTGAATTTTTTACTTACTAAAATATACATGAAAAGCATTGAACATATTTCTGGTATTAGTAAAATTGCTCATATATATAAAATAGAAATAATTAAATTAATTTATAAAATAGTGATAAATTATAATTGTACTACGATGTTCTAAATTTAATTATTATGAATATAATTAAAATAATCATTTATTATAATCCTAATAACAATTTAAATTATAGCTATTTAATTAGTAATTTTAATTAATATCTAATAATTTTATTGCAAAATAGGAAATATTTAAAAAATGTTATTTTTAGAATAATTAATATAAATTGAGTAATAGCTACAGTATGCAATTAGTTTTCTAATTTTTTGAAGAATTATGTATAAGAATTACCTAGAAGCTTATGGTAAATGTACATATAAGCGGTGATAATCAGTTCGAGGCATTAGTTTTGCGTTGTTAGAATAAACCCATAAAAGATTCGAAGCATTAAAAAACTACAAGCCAAAGAATTTTGCAATTTCAGCAAAAGCATAATCACCTCTCCATTTGCGATAAGACATCCGCATATGTGAAATACAAAAGTGAAAAGTCTATATTTTGCAGCAATTAATGTCGGTCTTGAATCGACCAAACGATGCTAGGAAAAAGTGTGCACCGTTCTTGCCATTAGTGACGCTGTTTTTTTATCCTCTTTTTTCCCTTGTATATATCACTTCTACTTTTTAGCAAATATAATTTTACGAGTGCAAGGAAAGCGATGGAAAGATAAAAAAATTACGTTGAGAAAACTGAAAAGAAATACAATTGAGATGCACACCGAGTCTCTGTTATCACGATTCCTTGATACTTAACGAAATCCGGTGAGGACATCCGTCAAACGGAATGCTATAGAAATTGTTGATAGTTCAGAAAATTTCCCGTTCGAATGAGTATATATAAGGTCAGTATTTTAATGTTTGCCTTTTAATGAGAGGGATATACTTAAGTTACGAAAAAATTGATCAATAATTTATAGTTTTTTGTTCCATATAAATCTTCCAGCATTTGTATAATATATTTATCGTTTGTATGAATTATATAATTATATAGTTATGAATAATTAAAATTACAATATAAAAGTAAAAGGGTCTTTATTTTCAATAAAGGATTTTTATTGAAATATTATTGTAATAAAAATAAATTTTAGTTTTATATGAAACAAAGACTAAATATATTTATTCATAAAATTTATAGGTTACCACGTGTAGCCTAGCTGAGTAATCAAGGATTTATTTTGAATATTAAATTAGTTAATTTATGTTTCTTTATTTTTGTATAATAGTATTTCATTTTATTACATATTTTAATTTAAATGGAAATTTTATGATAATAATATTTCCTGATACAAAAAAATACGTAAATTCCTTTGTCATATTCATTTAGAAATGACATACTGTTATTTAATTTTTAATTATACATACAAAAGTTTTATTGAAATATTTTACTTATATACTTCTCTAATAGAAAATTAATTTCATATTTTTATTGATAAATTATATTGAATACATTTTAAAAAAATCAAGTTTTATCAATTTACTATTGGCTTAAGAGCTTTAAAGAATATTGTGAATAATTAATTTATATTAAATTAAATAAATTCATAGTTAATAAATTAATGACATATTATCTATAAGCGTTTTTTACATCATAAATTTCATTTACCATTACAAATTACATTCCAGCTACTATTTATTCATACTATTTTTTATAATACTATATATTTTTACAAGAAATCGTTTATTTTTAATTTAACAATATTTTATTATATATATTATAATAATTATATACTTATAATAATTTTTAAAAAATATACAATTAATTATATAATATATTTAATAACTTAAATTCAATATATTAATAATTAAAAATGTTAGTATTCTTGCTTAAATTGCTTTAAAATTTTAACAATCTATTTTACACAATATGAATATAAATATTAATAAAACAATACTATAATAATATTAACTATTTTCTGTAATTGAAAATAAATTAAGAAAGACTGGTTAATATAATACAGTTTAAAAATTTGAATATAATTTAAGTTTAAATATTCTCGTAGACTATATTTTCAGAAATTAGATAATACAAAATATTTCATTTTCTATTAAAAACGTTTTTTTTGTAACATAATTAATTCAGTTTTAAATACTTGAAGAATATCATTACTATTTATTTTAATTTCCTCATCAGCCCAATTGCGTTCGACATCCAATAATATTACAGAAATTGAATTATTCGTTATTTTTTTCGATTATGTGTATCCAATTTATAAAATTTAGGTCGAATACCGGAAAAATAAAAGCTAATTTTTGTATGGATTTATTATGAAAATTGAAATCTATGAAATCATAAAATATATAAAGGAATCATATACTGATAAATCATCAAAGTTATCATAAAAAGTATCAAATATAATTTAATAAGTAGAATCGACAATTGAATTAATTAACGCAGTTATCAAATAATACATCTTTGAGCAAAATTGATCAACCTTATTAATACTTAATGCCCTCAGTGGGATAAGTGAAACATAGTAGTTTGAAAAGAGATTACAATGAGTTATTAATATGTGTAATGTAGTAGACTCCCAATTTTATCAGGTGCGTATTTGATTTGTGACACTTAGAAATTTTAAAATTATAATGTGTATTGAAAAATAATAATGTTTAATATTAATGTTAAAATTTTATCATTCGTTAATTACGTACGCAAATATTTGTATAACTAAATGGATATATGATTATCATTCCACAAGGAGTAACATTTCAATGTCCACTATGGTGATATTAAAAATTGACAGTTTTTCCTCTTCCTCATTCTAAACATAACCTATTGAATTGTAAATTAAGTAAAGCTCCCATTATAAATATACATTAATAGCCTAGTTTATAACCTTGTTTATAGTTATATAATGCCTGTTTTTATATCTATTTATAATCTAGCTGTACTTTAATCTAATATATTATTTATATATAATAATTTATTATTTATAATGAAATAAAAAGATTATTTTTTATTAAATTATATTATAATTTCATTTTACGTGAATAAATAATAGGCACATAAAGATTAGGTGAAGTTCATGAATATTCAACAAATATTTTTTGTTTTATATTTTATTATATATATATATATATATATATATATATATATATAGAGAGAGAGAGAGAGAGAGAGAGAGAGAAATGAAGATACGTAGTGCATCAATATTTATTCATATTTTAAATACAATGATATAAAATTTGATAAGTGTCTGGGATCAGACTAAAAGCTTGCCTGAGATGTTGAAGAGATGCTTGCTGGCAAGTGGAATGGACAATGCAATAATTCAACACTGCCTTTGTACGAGTTGGTTTTCCTTTTATTGAATATAATGATATAATAAATAATCAGTGGTCTGTTGAGGTGAGATTGAAAATATAATACAATGAATAGGTGAGAGTTTCTTTAGGTAATATGAGTGATAATAATCTTGTAAATGTATTCTTGATGTGGTGCATGATTCTCCTACTCGTGGTTATGACTTGTAATAGTAGAGGGAGATGCGCTGATAATGCTGCCGTAGCCTCTACCGATAAGCTGGAGAGGCCTGAGTGGTGCTGGTGTGACGTCACTGGTGAGGGAGGGGCGTTGATGCCGCTGGTTGCCGCTACCGATAAGCTGGAGAGGCCTGAGTGTGATGATGGTGTGACGTCACTGGCGGGGGGGGATGCCGCTGGTTAGGTATTGCTGCTTACTTAGTTCACGGAGCCGTGTTTAGTGATTCGTAAGAACGTGTGTAATAGCGTAGTTTACGTGTGTTGAGGTGATTTCTATGTAAGTGGTGTTTGACTTATAGGACGGCGATCCGATCTTGATGACTGATTGATTGAACTAGTAAGAGGACGAAAGAGTCAAGTGCAGCTCTTTAAATTTTCTCGTACGAACTTGCTGCGCCGATAGCGCATCGGTGGCTGTTGCTATACAGATATTTGTCGTGACGTCAACAGGGCATAGCCTTGTAGGGTTCATTTGTTATTACTTTTCGAAATTATAGTCGTATATTCGAGTTTTTTGGTTAGAAGCTTTCTTCGAGTTCGTTTGCCATTTGTTTATAAAACAAATGTTCGCGCACTCATACCTCTCCCGCTTTTATTTCGCTTAAAACTGCTGCAATCCGTAACAATAAGAAAATATTAAGATTAGATAATATTAAACGAGAACAAAATAATCTAATCGTTTATTGTTAAGTAAATTATCTAATTACAAATATACATTATTTTTAATCATTTATTTACTTATTCATTTTTATAAATTTATGTGATTATAAAATGACAAAATGCATTTATATTTTTACGTAATCCGAGCAATTTTTAATTATTAAAAAACTATGTGTAATTAATAGTATTTATATTTACATGTGTCTATATTCTACATACGCACGGGCGCGTATGTATATTTAATTTCAATTTTAAATTATACTTAGAAGGTTTAATTTTATATAATAATCTTTAATACAAAATTTTCTGTTAATTTCTAAATAGTAATTTAACTATGTGTTCTAGAGTGAAAAGAAAATCTCTCGAATTATATTTACTAGAAAAACCTTCAACAGCTAATAAAAAGGGAATCATCGAACGGATACGAAAAACTAAGAAAGTCTCGCCAAGGTTGCATGAGACTCGAAAAGGTTTGTACATCCGTGAACTCGTAAACAGCCACTTTATTGCCTTTCGTACTACAGACGCAGTAATTGTTTTGAATGCAATGAAGACCCTTGCGACTTACCATCAAAACCCGGCTAGCTTGTTTACAAGAGTATATTTTGAGGATTAAAATATTTCAAAACAGTTGAATGAAAAACATTTCTTAAAATCCATTGCAACCCGAAACTCGGCAGGTGTGACGTTCAGCAATCTGCGTCGCACGTGTGCCTTCAATGCCACAAGGGCATACGCATGCATTGTTGTCAAGTACGACAACCGTTGCTGCTTGCATAGGCCAAGCGAAGACGTTTGACCAAAAATCATCCCCATCATGATGAGTCCCGGGGAGGAGCAAATCTTCCACTTCACACATTGCTGTCAGAGATACTCCTTCGATATTCTCTTTGTCTAAGCCTAATTTCTTATGAAGTGGGAAAAGGATGTGCACATTCATCACGCCCTGATTGGAAAACTAAGGCCAGCAGCTCCTTGAGTGGGGACTCATGGCAAGAGGCCTTAAAGATGGGAACAAGACAGCGAAAACGCTCTGCTCGTGGGGGATTATTGGAATACGCAGTCCGCGTGGGCAGCCAAGGGCTGTCCGCGGGGGACACCAGTAACACGCAGTCCACGTGGGCAGCCAAGTGCCCTTTTGCGCAAGGACAAGTCACAAAGAGCTAGAGTGAGCAGTCTAGGGAAAGGTCAAGTAATAGAAATTAATTGTCCAAGTAAACCAAGCCTAAAATTCACTCGACGCAGAAATAAGTGTTAGTAATTCAAAG
>NW_011948412.1:25197351-25273468 GCF_000503995.2 Ceratosolen solmsi marchali | reverse complement strand
CTACCGATAAGCTGGAGAGGCCTGAGTGGTGCTGGTGTGACGTCACTGGTGAGGGAGGGGCGTTGATGCCGCTGGTTGCCGCTACCGATAAGCTGGAGAGGCCTGAGTGTGATGATGGTGTGACGTCACTGGCGGGGGGGGATGCCGCTGGTTAGGTATTGCTGCTTACTTAGTTCACGGAGCCGTGTTTAGTGATTCGTAAGAACGTGTGTAATAGCGTAGTTTACGTGTGTTGAGGTGATTTCTATGTAAGTGGTGTTTGACTTATAGGACGGCGATCCGATCTTGATGACTGATTGATTGAACTAGTAAGAGGACGAAAGAGTCAAGTGCAGCTCTTTAAATTTTCTCGTACGAACTTGCTGCGCCGATAGCGCATCGGTGGCTGTTGCTATACAGATATTTGTCGTGACGTCAACAGGGCATAGCCTTGTAGGGTTCATTTGTTATTACTTTTCGAAATTATAGTCGTATATTCGAGTTTTTTGGTTAGAAGCTTTCTTCGAGTTCGTTTGCCATTTGTTTATAAAACAAATGTTCGCGCACTCATACCTCTCCCGCTTTTATTTCGCTTAAAACTGCTGCAATCCGTAACAATAAGAAAATATTAAGATTAGATAATATTAAACGAGAACAAAATAATCTAATCGTTTATTGTTAAGTAAATTATCTAATTACAAATATACATTATTTTTAATCATTTATTTACTTATTCATTTTTATAAATTTATGTGATTATAAAATGACAAAATGCATTTATATTTTTACGTAATCCGAGCAATTTTTAATTATTAAAAAACTATGTGTAATTAATAGTATTTATATTTACATGTGTCTATATTCTACATACGCACGGGCGCGTATGTATATTTAATTTCAATTTTAAATTATACTTAGAAGGTTTAATTTTATATAATAATCTTTAATACAAAATTTTCTGTTAATTTCTAAATAGTAATTTAACTATGTGTTCTAGAGTGAAAAGAAAATCTCTCGAATTATATTTACTAGAAAAACCTTCAACAGCTAATAAAAAGGGAATCATCGAACGGATACGAAAAACTAAGAAAGTCTCGCCAAGGTTGCATGAGACTCGAAAAGGTTTGTACATCCGTGAACTCGTAAACAGCCACTTTATTGCCTTTCGTACTACAGACGCAGTAATTGTTTTGAATGCAATGAAGACCCTTGCGACTTACCATCAAAACCCGGCTAGCTTGTTTACAAGAGTATATTTTGAGGATTAAAATATTTCAAAACAGTTGAATGAAAAACATTTCTTAAAATCCATTGCAACCCGAAACTCGGCAGGTGTGACGTTCAGCAATCTGCGTCGCACGTGTGCCTTCAATGCCACAAGGGCATACGCATGCATTGTTGTCAAGTACGACAACCGTTGCTGCTTGCATAGGCCAAGCGAAGACGTTTGACCAAAAATCATCCCCATCATGATGAGTCCCGGGGAGGAGCAAATCTTCCACTTCACACATTGCTGTCAGAGATACTCCTTCGATATTCTCTTTGTCTAAGCCTAATTTCTTATGAAGTGGGAAAAGGATGTGCACATTCATCACGCCCTGATTGGAAAACTAAGACCAGCAGCTCCTTGAGTGGGGACTCATGGCAAGAGGCCTTAAAGATGGGAACAAGACAGCGAAAACGCTCTGCTCGTGGGGGATTATTGGAATACGCAGTCTGCGTGGGCAGCCAAGTACCTTTTTCTTCCAAAAGCGACAAATCATTCAGAGTGAGAGTGAGCAGTCTAGGGAAAGGTCAAGTAATAGAAATTAATTGTCCAAGGAAACCAAGCCTAAAATTCACTCGACGCAGAAATAAGTGTTAGTAATTCAAAGTGAGAATATTGCACTCTGATCAGATCAAGAATAGTGCATCCTTGCGAGCATAAGAGTCACGCCGCACGCAGTAGCTTTGCTGCGTGTAATTGTGTCCAACTCACCGCTGAATCAGATATTAAACTACGATATCGCTGTAAGTACGTTGATACATATTATCTCTTCAATTATTGTCAGCCGGCGGCAGAACCGGCATAAGACAACCAACAAGATTATCTCACACTCTCCAACCAGAAGTGTGCAGTAATCATCAATCTGTGCAATTTACATCAATTCAACAATTTCAAGGCATCTTGTGTAGTGACACCTCCTGTATAAGAAGCCGATCAAGAAATTATATCTTCATATAAGATACAAGAAGATTCTACAACATCCATATGTAAATTATGTAATAAATTGTATAATAAATATATAATTAACCAACTCTCACTACTCTTGTACAGCCCCTACATCTCACCCCTTCCAGAGCGTCTGCTACGGCGGGCGGCAAACTAAACTATTGAAGCATTGGCAGTTCGAGCCAAGAATTACATCACTAAAACTTTCGAACACTATGTCTTTGGCCATTTGATCATCATTTACTATATATGATTCTGTTACCTACTATCGCAGATTATTATCTATATTTCTTTATTCTGTATCGTGCTTTCATTAGATTTTATGTTAATATTTATTAGAAGCAATAGTAATGCAGCTTATATTATAAGAAATATATATAAAAATTATTCTATCTGATAAGATAACATACATTCTAATCTATTATATTTCTGTTGTATTATATTTATTTTGGTAATATAAATTCTTTCACATAATGGGTTAGTCTAAGAATTTTTTTATACGAACACCTTTCCCATGACTTTAATAGTAAATTATTCGAAAACTTAGTTTACGTATAATCAATCAAAGTATCTTTAGACAGCTTGTAGATACTAATCTGATTAGATACACATGTGCATTATTTAATTAATTATAGTATTACTTTATATTAATTTTAGTAATATTTGAATTCAATATTTCCCACATTTAAAGTACTAAAAATAAATCGAAATATTATTAATGTTGAAATTCTGTATGAAGTCATTTATCTAATTATGCCTTTAGTGATAGTTATCTATTCACTATAGGAATTGATATTGTTTTTTATATTTCATAAAAAAAATATATAGCATATTTCTTATCTTTAATTATTGAAATTTGTTACCTTTTTATATTAATTCAATTATTAATTTTTAAAATTCAAAATTTGAATATATTGATAGAGGATCTATATACATAAAGACAAGATGTATATCTATTGATTTTAATAATTTAATTTATAATTTAAATAGTGCATTTAATTGTTTATTTATTTTATTGTTTTAAATATATTGCTATTGTATTAAATAAGTTATATATGTTAATTTACTTATTTAACTGCTTAAAAATAACATAGTTTTTTAATATGAACATTATTTAAAAATAAAATAATGAAATACTTCTGAATTTTGAAAAGTTGAAGTTTATATTATTTACAAATATAGTTTTGTCACTAATGTTATACAAACGGTTATACAAATTTTTAAATGAGAGAACGTTTGGTGGTATTTACATTTCATCCATAGTGGTTTTTCCGTGACGATACTTGTCCCAGTTTACCATATAATATAGATTTCAACATAGATGAGAAATTGTCTAAGGATGCACAAATTTACTGTCATTGAAAACATTGATCGCATATCCTTCAATAACTTTCAGAAAAGCTTTGTTTGTTTGCATTGAAAAGAAATGAAAGGAAACACATTGTCTAACGAAATGAAAGCTTCAAACCATTTATATTCATTTGTCAGAAATTATTTTTGTGTCTTTCTAATAAATATAGCAGTATTAATCACGAATGTAAAATCAAACATATATAATGACAGTATATTCATTTTCATATTCTTTATGGTTAATATCCATTGGTTGTGTTAGTCAACAATAAATATTCTTAAAATATAAGAATAAACTTAATTCTTTATATTATAGTCATTAAACATGGTTTTATTTAATTTATCATAATATAAAACAGTAAAATAGATTTTATAATTTTTTTCAATTTCTAATTTGTTAATAGTTTTATTTCCAACATTTCTATCAACGGCTTTATTTATGTATTTTACAGATGCTTTCAATATTGTATTTTCATATTACAAATAGTAAACTTTATAAATTCCCATTTAATAAATTAATTTTTATAAATGAAGAGTGTATTCATTATGACTGTATTTTCTTCATCGATATATTCTCAATTCAATCCGGTTTTAAAATTCCAAAAACCAGAAAATTTCTAAAAATGTAATTTAAACATACTTAATTATTAATTCAATCGCGAAACGATAAAAGTAGCAATGAATTCAAAATATATAAAACAAATAAAAATCTAAATTCATTGAACAAAACTACCAACATGGAAAAATGAATAGTCATTAATTGTTTGATCAAATATCTAAATGTCATTTGCTGGCTCATATACTTATTAGAACTATCGTTGTATATGCATTTAGATTAGACATATTTATGGCCATACATTTTCATAATATTATCTGGATAAAAATTTATTTATTTGCATAATATCTAATTTCAGTTATTTTTATAAAAATACAATTAAATATTGTAATTAAAATTCTAATCAATTAAAAATTAAAAATAATTAAGGTATTGAATTGAAATTAATTACTACACAATAGAAAACAGTTAATAAAATATTATGCAATTAATTTTATAGATTATATATTTGAAACAGTTTTAAACTATTTGAATACATTTTGAACTACATTATGTGTATGAAAATCAGTGCAAGAAAGATAAGGAATGCTCAGGAATTTTTGTGTTCGATTCACTAAAACTGTGGGAAGAGAGACTGTGAAATTGCATCTTCTATCGCTATATTCAACAGATTTCAATTGTCCGATCTTGCTATTTCTTTCTGTTTTACTTGTCATATCGACGTTCGAGGAAATCGTTTTCATGAGGCGTTTAGATTATTATCAATTTCTCGTTGAGATTCATTTTTGTATTTTCTGTTTAAAATCAAATATTTAAGCATTAATGGAAAATACCTTAAAATTTGTAGAATTTCTATAAAGAGTAAAAGATTATTAGTAATTTTTATGTTATACTTTAATATAAAATAAGAAATAAATCGACACTTAAAATAACAATCAATCATTACTGAAAAAATAAATGGCAAATCATGCCACTCACGTATCTCCATTCTTTAAAACACGAAAACCTCCCTCGATAAACTCACTATTTTTATAATATTATATTTTCATCTACAGACATATTTATTCTATTTAATTGACTAATTTATAAAGTAAATGTTTACAAGTATGAGATACTTTGCGAAAGAACAATATAGGGATTGTTTTTGTATATACAATGAGTAATCCAATAATTTATGTAAAATTTCAAGGTATATAATAATTAATAATTAAAATATATGAAAATACATTTATTAGAAAGTATTTATTACACTATTATGCAACAATATTAAAATAATTTCTTGAATTTATAAAAGATAATTTCCTTTATTAAAATACGAAATAAATTTGTTATTATCCAAAAAATTCTGAATTATTTGAAACTGATGTATTATTATAAGTATGAAATTGAATTATCTGTATTTTACAAAAATACTATTAAATGACTATTTTGATTGATTTAACCAAGTCTTCATAATTTCTCAAGTTACTCAATTCCTTTTTTATAAAGAGTATTCATTAACAAGTAGTAATTTTTCATTTTTATAATAGAAATCCCTTAAATACTTTCTAATATTAACTTAACATACATATTTTGTATTGTGAATATATCATTTTTAAATATATTGCAAGAGAATTTTTAATTTAAAAACAAATTTCCGTTTTAATTAAACTTACAATTATTGTATCAAAAATATTATATTTTCATAATTAGTAGCTCTTTTTTTAGAAAATGAATAATTTATAATATACTATAATATATTAACTAATTGAATGTAATTTATAAAGATAAAAAAATAATAGACAAGAATAGATGGCTCGAGAAAGTTTCGATAAAATAAAGTACATATGAATACACCCGAGAAGCAGAAAAGTTAAATTTCCAACGAACGGCATATTCTTTAAATATCACGAAAGTAAGCCCATAGGTGTTCAACTCCTTTACATTGAAATATTGAACAACTTAACAGACCAGCAGCTAATTTATGTAAACCTCTATTTATGACTTTGATAAATTATCGATAAAGGCTCAGTTAAATTTAATGAGTATCCTAAAAGTAAAGTTGCGACATGCAATAATAAATCAATAAAAATTGTATCGTTCCATTTCATTTCAATTTTCAATCATCAAATTGATTGAAATCATTCCTATTTACAAAATAATCATTCATTCAAAAATATACTCGAGGAATAATTTAATAACAATTAGGTTTCGTAATAATAGAATCATCTAACAATATATGTTAATCAATGAAATATGAATTTGACAGTAAATTAGATAAGTTAATTTCTTATATAATTTATATTATAATTAATTTGTTTAAATTGTAAATTATAAGAATAGCATTAATGTTCAATTACATTGAAACAGTTAAAATTTCATAAAAAATAATTTGCTGTTATTAATTAATATATAAAACATAAAAATTTCAAAATTGAAGCAAAAAAAATTAGTATCAAATATATTTTGTTTGTTAATGTTATTAATCAAAAAGGACAAGCTGCTATAATTTCGTCATTTAGTACAGTGTTCCATACTTATTGGATCAATAACAAGCTTAATGTCAGAGCTTATACCATCAAAATTTAAATTAAAAATTGAAAATTAAAACTTTTATTATGACAATATATTATTTTTTATTTTTACTATTTGTTTAAAATTATTATTTAAACGAAAAATTAAATTGAAAATATTATAGAAGACGTTAATAATTATTCATATTTAAATAATGTAATAATATTTTTGTTTAAGAAATTAATTTCCTTGTATATGTGACATAATTCTAAATGATTAATAAATATATTACTAGTTTTGCACTACTTATTATTCATCTTAATTTTAAAGTATTATATATTTACGATTCACGTACAATTTTTTTTATCTATAAAATATATTATTTAAATATTTAATACAATATATGTAGTTACAATTAATAACCTGTATTTAATATTCAAAATTAATTGTTCAAAAATAAAAGTGTTTAATCTCAAAAGGAAATGTAATAATCCAATAATTAATATGCAAAATAAAATAATGAAAGTTGTTGTATTAAAATTTATATAAAGTCTAATAGATCTGATCGATGATTTCTAGTCGTAATATTTGTTTCAATAAAATACCAAATTTATATATCTTATTATTTTTATTATATTACGGCTTTATAAAAATGAATTATAACTGTTTAAGTGTGAAAAATAAAAATCCTCTACTAATTCAGAATATGTAATAAAAAATTTATTCTTGGCTTGTTATTATAGTTAAATATATTAAGGCGTGATCTGAGATCTATAATTTTAATGACAATTATCTTAAATATGTATAGAATAGAAATTATTGTAATAAATAATTGACAACAAATTGTATATTTGATATATTTGTATATGTGCATATTTGTTAGTATATTTGTAAATAGTGTTTTTATATTATTTATAATTTAAACGTTACCTTTTCTCAATGTTTCTAAAAATTATTTATGAATTATTTGATAACATTAATAAAGAACAAAAGAATCCTTCCTAATTGCATTTTGTATTTATATTATGATGAAAAAGACAATTCATTTAAATTTGTGATATAGCTGATTAATTGATTAAAATATAACGAGTTAAATAAATCATTGAAAATTATATATAAATTATATTATTTTAAGAAGGAAATGTTTGTACAAATATGTCGGCTTTCATATTTGAGTTTGATATCTTAAATATGGAAAAAGATATACACAAATATATATTAAATATACTCATTAGAATTGATTTCCTAAAGCATAAAAAACATTTAATAAAAAATCAATCAAAAAAAAAAAAATTAAAATAAATGTTTATGAATTTATATAAATATTTGTATAAATCAATTCATATTTTTTATTATTGTAAGTTCTAATCCTTGCTTACTCTTATTTAAATTAAACATATTATTTTAAACATATTTCAGGTGTAAATAACATATTTTAATATATCTTATTTCCTTATTGATTTTAGGCAAAAAAAAACTAGAATAATTCTTTTACAATTCAATAATTTATTATTATCTCTCTCTCTTCTCTCTTCCTCTCTATTATTGAATAATTAAACGAAGAATAATTAGTAAATAATAAGTAAATGTATTTTATTGAAGCCAATAAAAAAAAAATTAATAAAATAAATGAACTATAAAATCTTAAGATCACAATTTGATTATGTTGAGTATGCATGAGAACAAAAATTGTATACCAATGAAAACGTATGAATTCATTGAAGCGTTTTATTATTATATTAATCGATTATTATAAAGATTTATAAAGAAATAGAAAAATTTGTTAAAGAATATTTTTCTATTTTAATTTTGGGTAATTATAATTGTTAACTAATAGGGATGTATTAAAATTATAGCAGTTCATTAAATTTAAACATTGATGTATTCTTTAAATGTTAATTCTTGAAAATTTTAACAAAATACGTTTCGTAACATTTAAACATGTTTTCATTTTTCGTTGATAAAATATTATTTAAGATAATATATAAATTTTTATTACTTATAAAAGTTATGAAGTAATTTGGTTAAAATATTTTATATAAAAGTCAGTTATAATGCTTTGTTAAATAATTTTAAACTGTAATTTTGAATATTTATAAATACCATGCTTGCGTTATTCTAGTAACTGTATCATGATATAATTTAAAACTTTATTTGTTCTCTATTGATTTTTAGAATAAGCAAAAATTTGTAAGCTAAAATTTTAGTTTGTTAAATACAACAATCTTATTTTTTGCACATCAGAAAATTTATCTTCTTTATTACAAACGGCGTCTTTTAATTGAATTGATTGATTGATTGAAATTGACTTAGTTTAAAGGTAATCTTTATTTAAATATTTTTACTTAATAATTATAAATATTTTTTTATTAATAATGTTTTAAAAATAAATTAAAAATAAAATATTATTATAGATATTATTTTTCATCTAAATTATACATTATTTAAATTTTATATTATGAGCTTTTTTTAAATTGTATAAGTTAATATTTAACAGTCTATAAATTGATAATAAGTAGCCTTAATTGTGATTAATTACATTAGATTAATAACATTGAGTATTACTTAATAACATTAAAAACATAATAAAAATTAATAACATTGAGAAACCTAATGTTTTTAGATTTACGATTATATAAACTAATTAATTGTAATTGATTAAAATTATTTAAGCAATTATAAAATTAAAACTGACTAAAAGTAATAAAAGTATAAGTTATAGTATTAATTAGTTTATATAATTATGATGGATTGATAAAACTGAGAAACCTAAATTTTTTAGATTCACGATTGTATAAACAAATTAATTGTAAGAAAATTGTAATTAATTAAAATTATTTAAAGAATTATAAAATTGAAATTGATTAAAGGTAATAAAAATTAAAAATTTGGATTATTATCGATATATTTAATTTTATTTCATTCATTTAATTTAATGTTACGTTACATTCAGATATCTTCTTTCGAATAATATTAATATCATAAAATTACTTTTTTTTAATTCTAAAACTTTTTAAGAATATTGTATCATCAATATTATATACATAATTAATATCTGAATTTGTATTTATTAATAATAAGAATTCACTTTAGTCAACATGTATATTATTATACATGATACATATAATCATAGTAATAACTTATAATCTTAAGTTTGTTAAAAATACTGCGTATATTTTCAAATTTTATAGATATTATAATTTTTTAATTTAGTAATTTTAATTTAAATTTAATAATACAAAATTCAGAATATTGTATGCCTTATTTCATGAATTACATTATGTTTTGAGGTAATGATAAACTCTGATTTTCATGTTTTTAATTTACTTTCAATAATTTATTTAGAATAAATCTTCTTTGTTAATCAAAGAAATATCTTTTAAAAATTCAATTTTTCCTCGATTTCAAATAATAAATTTTATCTACCTATCAAAAATTTGTATTGCCAAATTGCCCAAATTTATATTGCCAAATGCCCACATTACCTTTCATGTAATTGACCTTTAAAAAATTATTTGATTTATTAATGGAATTTATAAATCCGTAGCACATAAAAAATAAAAATTAAAAGAGACTCCCCATTTATCACTTTGTTTAATGCATCAAAATTTATTGTATTAATCAATACACGTATATTAATAATATTGAAGAATAACCTTTAATATGATTGTCTATACATTATAGCAGGTGATTCTGATACTGTAAGCGTAAACAAAACTGTCGATATGGAGGGAAAAGATTTTGAAATATAGATTGAATTTGTTAAAATGCATGGTAAATACATACTAATATTATTTATTAAAATAATTTTTTTCTGTCCTTATATTACTTATTTTTACCTTTACTTCTGTATAATTATCTTCTATACAACTGAAGCACAAACTTTTAAGCTTGTAGTTATTTGGATTATTGATTTTATCTTTATTAATAAATTTAACTTATTGATATACCAATCACCAATATAACAATGAATAGTATGTTTTTCAAATATTAAATAAAATATCATTAAGCTTATGTCCATATAAATAGATCGAGATTCATTATGTGCATCAATAAAAGCCAAGATTCATTTCCTTTTATATACAAAATATAATGATAAACATGCCTTTACTAGAGCACGAATATGTAAAAAAAATATGTGGTGTAAATTTACTATAATATCAAAGCCTTGCTATCTAAAGCTTATCTGTATTAAATAATATAATATTAAATTCTTTTAATGCTCTTTTATAGTCTCATTTACATTGGATATTCACTTTAGTTTTAATTAAAAAAATTATAAATAACTAAGTATAAAGTTAATAAAATTAAGCATTTTTATATATATTGGCATGGTAGCCTTTGGTTTTCTTGTTCGTTTACTGTTAAGAATATTACTTTCAATTTCCTACAGACACCAAATATACTTTAGACTTTACTTTAAACTTATATTTAGCGTTTTATACAGGTACGTTGCACTTGAGCTATATTATACATAAAAAATGGTTCGATCAAAGTATACATACTTTACAAAAGCCTCTAGACTAATTATATCATATAAATTTTTAGATTCTATATATTATTATATTACATTATTTTTCTTTCATTATACGTTCGCATTTTGAATTAAGTAGAAATTGTAGTCCGTCGGTGTACTATTACACCAATATTACGTGAATTGCAATGACGTATTCGTAAATGTTTTTTTCAAATTTGTATAGTAAAATTCTTTATTAATAAAACTTAATAAAATATAATAGAAGAAAGCCTTTTTAATTGTTTAATAAAGTCTCGTTAAAATGTAAAAATGTAATTTTAATCTTTTATCGATATTTAACTGACTTAAAAGTAATCTGACATTATTTTATGTTTTATATGTTCATTTGTAATATTGATTATTATTTTATTTCATGGATCATACATGCTATTATAACATTTAATGCATAGACGAATAAATAATTAATGCGTGTACAATTAATTTTATAATAAAATGTATGGTTCATGATTCAATTCATGTTTCATAATTGAACATTAATATTAATTACTGTATTTTCTAATGTTAATAAAATATATATAATATAGTAGTCTATTAATATTCTAATGTTAATATAGTTAATACAGTCATTTAAGTATATTAATATTTTTAATTTTAAATCATTTTTTACTAATAATAAGGTTTTTAACTAATAATTTTTTGGATTACAAATGCAACTTACCTTTCCTTTTCGGTCAGTAATTGTTTTAATTTTAAAATAGTTGTAATATTTCAATAACTAAAATTTTCATTTCTCCTTCATGGAAATAAATGTGTCTATTTCTGTGTGTGCATACATGTTTGTGTATGTGTATGCATGTGTTGAATTTGTTTGCATTACTTTGTTGACACTACTTTGTCCAGAACTAAAACATTTTACAAAAAAAAAAAAAATAAAAAAAAAATATATATATATAGCAAAACTTACAAATATGTTTAATGTCAACTTGTTTACTTGTGCAATTTTGTTGCCGCACAAAAACAGTTATCAGAAAGCGTCTGCCATAAATGGAGTGCAAGAGTAAGAGGGAGATCGATTTGAAGAAAGAAAAAAATTGACATTGAGTTTGAGGAAGTAAAAGAAAAATTGCGGGAGGTACTTACGGCCCCTTTGCCCTCTGACGACTTCAGCTCCACTACGAAGCACGTGACTGGACTATATAAACTATCATTCTACGTTAAAGATTAAATCACCTTAAAACATCTCTAAGTTGTCCTCTTAGACACACGTTCTTCGGGAAAAATGCACCTTTGAAATTCCTAGCATTGTAAATCAGATGATATGCGCGTTTCTTAATAAAATTTCTTTCTACTTCTGCTTAGAACTCTCGAGTCATCGTCTCCTTTTTATCAAAAGTTTAATTTCAAATCATCTAAAATTTTCACCCTACTAAAATATCTTTTAACAAACTATTACAGGATTTCTAAAGTAGAAATCAATAATTCTATTAAAAATGCCAAATAATTATTAATAATTCAGCGTGTTCGTAAGTTTTATTTTAGTTTTACCGTTCGTGCATCCCTCTTCTTTAATTTTAAATGTTAAATTAAAATTGAATAAATCCTTTTTTAAATTGAAATATTTGACATTTCATGAATTTCGTCTTGTAATATTATAATATTTAAATTTATAATATACTTGTCATATTTATCATATTGAGATTATAGAAAAAATCATTTTCCTTATTTATAATAAAATATTATAATTTGGACGAGAAATACTTTATTGTTATTACTGCCTTAAATTTTACTTCAAATTATTGATTTCTTCGGTTATTATAAATTTGTGAAGAAAATGGTCTTTTGAGAGAATAAATTTTTATTCTTTTATTTCATTTATATTTTTAAAATATTTGTCTCTAAATCTTTTCCGATATCTGATAATGATAAACAATTTTAATATATTAATTGTTAAACTTAAGCCATTCATATCACTTTTAAGTCATTCGTTAAAACTCGTTTAATTTTAAAAAGTAATTATCTATTTTTAATTAAAAGTAAATATACTCTTCATACTTATTATTCAATATAAAAACGGAATAAGTACATCAGTTCATCTATTTTGCATATAAGGAATTTATGTCAGATGTTGAAACGCTTTATAAAGTGCAAGACACAAGAGCTTTTTCGCAATTTTTAGACACTCTATCCCCGACGCGAGAAGAATGAGTAACATCGTATTACAAGGGCAGGATTAGATTAAAAAGTATACAATCAACAATTAAAAATATATGTTGAATAAATATAAAAACAAAATATATAACTTATTCAAATTTATTATACAGCTATTTAATATTCAAAGATACATAGAACAATTAAAAGAGTATATTTTCTAAAAGGTTTTCATTTAGTAATCGATTTTCTATATGGTAAAAAAAAATTAGCAAAAAGAAGTATTGTATAAAAAAATAATATCAAATACAATAGTAAATTAAAGATATGATTTTAGTGTCGCGATTGGCCATCATTAAAACAATAATTTACGGACTAATTCTAGACATCAAAATAAAGGCACACAAAAAATGTTAAATGTAATATATATATATATGTAAATTAAAGTAATGTAAATCATCTATGACAATATAAGGGTAATAAAAAGAAGCTAAATAAAGTAGGATAATATGCTACAATGGTTCATGTTATTATCAAACTCTTAAATGATAATTCGATTCCGCTATACCCAATAATCCTTTTTTGTTATAAGGAAATATGAATATACCGTTAATAGTATTTAATAAGAATTATTGAAAGAAAAAATTATAAGCGTCAGAATTAACTTAGTGCTATTAAGTATCTTTGAAACGTGTGCTATTCATATCGCGTGCAAAACTAATCGTCATGCAAAGCTACATTATAGGTCGATTGTACTTCTTCCTTATCGACGGATTTTTACGTATTATCCTTAATCCAACTTAGTATGGAAGCACTGGGACCGTGATTCTATATTATTAGTCTATGCTGAAAAATACGGCGGTTGGTATATTTATTACATGATACATAATGTATTGATCGTAACCCGTTATTATTTTAATCAATGACATATTATAAGGTAACATTAAATTCTTATTCAACTTTTTAACCAAAATTTAACGAGTTATTCATTTTGATTTCAATAGTGTGCAATAAGAATATGAAAATGAAAATATTTCAAAAAATTCTGCAATAGAATTCTGCATTAGAAATAATTAAAGAAAAACATTTATTTCATAACACCGACGCAAAGAGCGAAATTATTAACACAATTTTTTATTAAGAAAAACTTAGACAAGTATTTAAACGACCGTTGAATAATATAATAACACTACAAGGTGATAACATACATTATTATGAATAAATTTCGGAAGATTCAGTTATTATTATTAGCTATTATTATTTTAATTCTACTTGCGAGTGTTCAAGAATTTATATATGAAATGCTTTAAATTTACCTTACAACTTCTGCTTGACGGATATCTCCTCCAATTGATTAAATCATTCGTAATCATCTTCATCATAATTTAATGCCTGCTGAAGTTACCATTATAATTATGTACATTATAGATTATTTTCTATTCAGCTTTAATAACTACATTTATTACATAGTTATGTACATTAAGAGTTTTGTAATAAATTAACAACAATACAAGAAAAATAAGCAACCATTATAAATTGCGATTTTAGTAAATATAAAATTTTCTATTATCAAGATGGCATATACTAGCCTCTTTATATTCATATTAATTTGTTTTCTATTGCAATGTAACTTTTATTTATCGCAAAATTACCTCTGCACGAAATCCTTCCTATCCGAGTATTCTAGCATAACAAACACTACAAGCTAATTCACTCCGCTTTTGTTTAAACTGATGACAGCTCCTGCATTATTCCTTTTGTATGCTTCTATGTTTGCTGCTCAGGTTACAAATTGAACGAGCTGTTCAAGTTACCGCGGAAAACAATGGTATTCAATGAGAAAAGTGAGAAAAAAGAGAGAAATTTGGGGAAAAGACATTTATAGGTTGAGAATTGCTATTGCATATATATAGAATTTGAAAAATTTAATATTACAATGTAATTTCTACGAATTGATTATAACATTATTGGATTTACATGTATTGATTATAATAATTATCGTAATAAAGGTTAGTTAAAATAATACTTAATCAGCATAAGCTATAGTTACCAAAGTATTTCTGTTACCTTACGTGTTCTTTCTGTTGCAACCTCTCATAAGCATTAGATCATACAAGTTGTAGCACTATTATTATCATTTTGGATCTAACAATTTTTTAATTTATTACTTCTACGCTCTTGCTTTGCTTATTATCGTATGCCCTTTTTGATTGAGAGCTTAAATCGAATCATCACTCTTTTCTATTCCACAGCAGTCTGTTATCGATACACCATTTCCCTCTGGCATAGGTTTCTTCAACGTTATTACTGTGTCTTGTTACAAGATATTGATAAAAAAAATATTTTTTGCGATTAAAAATTCTATTTTTACACTATATTTCAGTATTTAAAACAAAAAAATATGAGTCAAAAGCTTTTCACTGTGCCTTCTATTTCGATCACAAGTAGACATCCCATCACTCAATATAAAAAGCCTTATTAGTAAATAAAAGGAAAAGCCTGTCTTATAAAAGCGTAAGGAAGTCACTCTAAAATAACCTCAAATAAGATTCGACATATTATAAAATGGGGTTTCCGTATAGCAGTCGTAAAGAATTAAAGTCAACTTTTATTTTACCTTAACATGGCTCTATGCTCTATTTCCTGTAAACAGAAGGGGAGACGCGCGCAACTACAAGAGACAAATATAAGAGGGAAAGTTCGAAGATCCAACACCAGTTAATTTGCATTATCGCAAGCGTGATCTGAAATAATTCGAATTGAATTGGCTGTAGCTGTTCTATCCGGTCGCGCTGATGCGTAGCACATAAATTTAAGTCTATGTGATAAAATGAATGCGTAATATTATACAACCCAGGCTGTGGTGTTATTTTCGCATTCGTCAGAATGTCGGATGTCCAGTATATGTTATTTCATACGCGATAGGACTAGCTATTCGTATTCAAATTTCGTTATTTAAAATAATCAGGTTAATAACAGAATGAAATTTGTTTTTATAGATTACCGACATTAAAACACGGAAGTATAATGTAATGTCTTTCATATAATTATAAGACAAAAATGTTCATTATTTCATATTAAAATTTTAATTGATCGATACTACAGTGAAATTGCAACGAAAACAAAAATAGATTTAGAAATTTTATGAGTCGAATTCGCCCCAAGTTTATTTGATATTACTAATTATCTAATTCAACGTGCCCGCACAGACTCTTCCGAGGTTATAAGATTGTCTCAATAAATTGCTCGTGCCATTTTATTAATAAATTTTTCTTTTAAATAAACACAGCTCCCTTTCATGTTTTATTTTAATTTTTTAATGATGAACGATTGTTTTATTACTAAGAATAATTATTAAAAAAAATTCTAATTAATGAGAAAACTAAATAATTATGACTTAAATTCTTTTTGCATTATACGAAAATAATATGTAAATTCTTTTGTATTTTTTCATTGCTACAAATACTCATCTAATCTATTTTTCATTTGTTTTTTGAAATCTTATTTTTTGAAACCTATTTAAATATATTATTATTTGCAATCAATATTATTGCAGCAATTTATTTGAAAGAATTTTTTCTCAAAATATTATAAAATCAATAATATAATTGATTGAATTGATAATTTATATTACAAAAATACTCGCGAAACTTTTTAATGATAAAAATAGATAGTTCCGAGTACTGAAAATGATTTAATATTATCATATAGTCAAAAATTTCATAATCTCTATTACTATAATTTTATATTTTATTTAGATTTATTAATATTTTCTTAACATAAACAAAAATTTACATAAAAAAGTTAATGCTTGATTTATTGCATTAATATCCAATTGGGAATGAATCCCTAATTTATAATCTATAAATTGGAAAAATGGCAAAGAAATTTTATTTTCATACCAAAATTATTTAAATATTATTTTTAATTCTTATGCATTTTGTCACGTGTATTAGTAATTAAATATTATATTTGCTGAAATTAGCATCATCAAATTCATATTTTAAACAGTAAAGTATTTGTTAATCTTTATATTATGCTACTTAAATTTAATTAAAATAAATATATTGTTTCGAAAAACATATTATTAATAAATAGAATTTATATAAATTTAGAATTATACTATATTTTGAATTGTAGTATTATTTTTATATTTCTTTTAAATATTTGGATTAATCTTAATAAATATATATAATACATTATTAGTTAAATTATTGTATTCATATTTATATTTATAATTTTTTCAAACTAGAATCAAAACTTTATACTTAAATTATTCGATATTTAATTACTATATTTTATTATAAGTTCATGCATATTATATTTGATAAGAGTAAAGTAATTTCTGACTATTGACGTGTATATTATTTATATGAATTCAGAATTAATATATTTTATATCTTTTGTTTCTATGGTTTCAAGATGGAAAATTAATTAATAAATACAATTCGCTATAGTGAAATATTGACAATCCACACAGTGCTCCTGAGTTCAATAACTAATTCAATATTGTAATATTGCACACAGACGCCTTACTCAGTTTCTCTGCATTTCTTGTTGCAGAAAGTTCCTTAGTACCATATATTTACAAGACTACCGATTTTTCCAACGTGGTTTCGGAAGTCTTTCGATTTTTCTGCGAGATTTTCGGTTTCTCTGGAGAGATACATCGAACGTGACTACACTACCGTGGCTTCATGCTAATCCCTCTTGGTTCTGCTTTCGCGAGCAAATCACAGTCGGATTATTTATGGAGTACAAATATTCAGAGGTGTTTAGCTATTTCCAACTTTTTCAACTTCCTGTATATGTTGTACTGAAAATTGTTGAAGCTTACCAAGGTGTATTGCTGTTTTCCTGTCTTCGTATATCTACATTGTTCGATCTTCAATGAAAAATGTTATTATTTCTATATATGAATTATTTGATTTAATAAACTTATAATTATATGCACTTGCATTATGTATTTATTGTACTTAATTATTACTTAATTAATTCTTTGATCTCATTCTATTCATATTATGAGTTTGGTGTTCACAATTTTATTCGCATATAAAGTATTCGAGTAAGTGAATATAGAAAAATCTACATTTGTATCGTTCAAGTGATAGAAAATCTCAGGGGTTTATACGTTTCTCAGTCTTATACATATGAAATTCTTTACATACTTATATTTCTATACAAAAGTTATAAAAAATGTATAGATGAAGTCGAAATTTGAGTTTGATATTTTGGATTATGTAGATTGAAAATGAAATATGCATAGGGGACATCTAATCATAAAATTAAAAAAAAATGAATTACATTTATTATTTTATCAATATATTATAGAATAAATCACTTTATAGTTAAATAATTAAATTTTATTATATGCTATAATTTTCAATTTATATTTACATAAAATATATTATATATCTATTTTCAAATTTGTAAATATTAACTTTTTCTTAAAAGTAATGTAAAATAATTAACTATTTAAAATGCTAATTTCTATTTTTATTTTAATCAATTTTTGCACGTTGCATTTTGAAAAACTATTAATATTATAATAACCTAGTTATTATTAAATAAAATATTAATAATAATCTAATTAAATAAATTCTAATTTTATTGCTATAAAATTTAAGATAACCCATAAAGCTTTATAGATATAAATATATATATAAAACTTTCTACATTTACGAATGAAGGTATATTCTTGCCGTATTTATGATGATAATAATCAAACAAAAGCCTTTTTAGTATTGTAATAAAAAGGACTTTTAAAACGATTAAAATAACACTATTATAGTATCAAAATAAGAAATCCAATCTGATGCCAAGTTTAATGAGATGAAATGCTCCGAAATATAAAGGAATCGGCAAGTCTTTCAGTTTTTTGAACCATTTACTTGGTTTCTTAAATTTCTTACTCAGCCTCTACATTCTTTGTTTTCACGAGTCCCTTTGAAAGGTTACTTTGCCACGAGAATTTTACTTACCACTTCGCGTCAACTAGGCAAACGTTTAATATTGTAATTTAAATTTTAATTTTAATCGTAATATTTTTGATAATATTTTTACCAGTGAAAAATTTAATATTTCTTAATACAAATAAATTTCATTTTTATATCATAAAATCATAACAATATTTTACAAGTAAATTGAAGAACTAAAATGTGTAATTAAATACTGCTTTATGTGAAATATATTGAAATATATATTAATTAATCTATAAAGTTTCAAAATTCAATAAACGAAATCAATAAGCATTGTTAAACTTTTAATATATTTTTACCTTATACAAATAAGGTTTATTAGATCTTTTAAAAATTTAGTTCTTTGTATAACTAACATCAATTAATATATTACATTATTATTTTAATCAAAATGAATTATTTTAAAACCTGATATATATAAACTATGAATTTTTCGTTTAATGCATAAAATTAAGATTTTTGGGGACAGAAGTCAAATAATAATATTGTCATAAGGATATTACTTTAATGCAATTATTTCAAATAGTTCTTACAGTTTAGAGTTCAATATCCACGACTTATTCCGAGTACATGCTTTTACTCTATAGAAACGAGTACTTCTTGTTCATACTTCCGTAGTCCTTCAATTATGGGGAGTTAATCTGTTTTCCATTATATTTAAAAAAAAAGAATAAAATTTTATTTGCAATTACATCAATTAATACAAAATTAAATCTAAGTTTCATTTTTATTATTCAAAGGATTGAAAAACAATTTAATATAGATATATATACTTTACGATTTTTCTAATTACTTCACGAATTTTCGTAAATAAACAATAATCCGACTGTAAAATATGATTAGAAAGTTTTCTCTATAAACGGAACAAGTAAAAGAGAAATTGGAATTGAATTTCAGTTTCTGTGAGATGCTTTTCTGATCTTGCTGCCTCGATATTATGTCATTTAGATAAGGATCGATGATGTTTCTTACCTGAAAATATCAGAAATCTGGCCTGATAAATTTTTTAAAAATTTCTCAATATCATCGCGAGATGTCTATTTGCGATTTTACTTCTCTGTAAAATATTACATTTTTTATTACATTTGCAAGTGTCTTTGGAAAACATATTCTTATACTTTTTTTATAATATTAATTCATAATTTAAATAATAAACATTAAGCTCTATGTTGTTCGATTTTAAAGGCTTAGTTTATGGTTCGAACTACCAATTCAATAGTGCAGTGGATTAGTCTCTCGTCAGGATAACTTTAAAGGAAATAATAAGTGACAAGGCTAAAAAATATCATGTATTTTGTAAAACAATATTTATTATTTGTAAATAATTATAATAATGTTGCAATGTTGTGGAGAAAGAAGATTATTTTATTGAAGTAATGAGGGTGTGTCCTTGTAGTCTTGATCATCGTGAATTCTATGGATATGACTGTGTATCTTGAAGTTGAGGTTATGCTGATGTAGTATCACCTGATGTAGTCAGTCAATCATGCTCATGAGGTAGCATGAGAAGATGGTGTTTGAATCGAGTATGTTTGATATATGGAATAACTATACTTGATATGGTGTAAGATGTTTAATGGAACTTGTTGAGTAATCAATTGCATCTTTAATTATTTATGGGGGTAGTAGAAAGACTAGTCACACACAAGAGTAATTAATGATAAGTTTTCGTGCTCTTGAAGGACTTAATGTAATGTATTAATATTAGATTATTCAATATATTGTTGTCTGGCCTTCATAATGTGCTTGACGATTTGCGTCACTTGAGTCGACTCTTATGGGCCTGTACGGGGTCGAAGCGTTGGTCCGACCGAGAAAGAATATAAATTGCCAGATTTATTCTTGTGCGAGGTGTGACTAGCTTATTTATTAATATAAAAATGTATCTTGTGAGCTGCAGACAAGGTGTGTTAGTTGCTGCGTAATTGACGTCCACTTTGATTATTGTTCCATTGGCTTCACTATAAATCACTACTAAATCTGCCGATTTCCTTTTAATAATGCACACGTATATTATTAACTAGGCTCGCGAATTTATGACCACGTGTCGTCGTCGCACTATATACTAAAACACTGAGCGGCAATTACAGTTAAGTGAGTGCCAAGTAGGATTACAATGAGCATCGCCACATGGCGAACTACCCTTGAATATACATGCAGCGGATACAACGCCGACAACAGTGCCCCGGCGTATCGTCATATCGCAAATTTTTTGTGGCGTTAGAAAATGAATCTTCTAGAAGTTTCGTAGGTATTCTTCCTTTGTGTGATCTTATAGTATATTATATTTCAGATTGTAAAACTTGCTCGGTCTTGTCGAGTTTTGTTTAGAAACATTCACCCGAGCACGCATCCCGGTCCGGGCGCGTGCCGTGTGCCTTACAGCGCGTATGACCCACTTTTTCTTAAATTCGTGGAACTACGTCAATCGCGAAAATATGTACTACTATATTTATTTAAAATTAAAGCATCTAGAAAAAAAAAGTCTTGCATTTTTAGAAAAGCAAGTGGTTTCATGTTCGATAAATATAAGCATACTCATACACACGCAAATATACTGGCAGCCATATGTGGACATACGAGTGTGCACACACACCCACACATGCATATAGCAAATGTATATATATATATATATATATAACGTTTTATATTTTATCGAGTTTTATTTTCACAATAGTTTCAGTATATTTAAGGTGCAAATTAGTAATATAGTATAATTCAATGTATTAAATAATATTCTCTAGAAAGAAAACTCCAATTTTATATCAACACTTTTTCCAAGAATATATTGTAAAAAATTGTCGATTGTACAATATAAGATGTTTCTTATTTAATATAAAATTGACCACGATTACAACTACTTACGAGATGAAACTAAAATTAACTGAGATCGGAAACGCTCTCAGCTAATATAACAGTAACCAGTAATAAAACATAGTTGTATCTACTTCTGGCTCTCTCAAATATTTCTTTCAGTAATAGTTTATAATCTTAAAAACAAACATTGAAAAACTACGATTACAATCGGTGAAAGATATATTTTGATATGCTGATATATAGTAGCTGAATGAGATTCTACACTTTTCGATGTTCCAGAATGATTTAGCATCAAAGTAATGTACGGACTGGCTATACTCTTTCGAACCTTATTTAACGAAACTTTTATAAAAGTCGCTCTGCATATACTTTTTGGAAATATACGCATGTTCGATGAGTTTTATACAAGTTTTCAAAAGTTTTCATTTGTTGAAAGAGATTCAGTGTGAAACAAAAATATTCTTCTCGTAGCAATACATATAAATAACTGTCATAAAACAGTAACGGTAACAATATCGAGTACTGGAATATAATTGCATATAAATTTTATTTACGTATAAATCAATGTTGTATGTTAAAAAACTTTTTGTAAAATGTTTCTTGTTTTTATGTAAAACAGTAATTAAAACAAAGCCGAAAATATTCTTGATATTTTATTATAATAAAATGTCTATGTCAAAATTTGGCAACAAGGAAAATTAATATAAATCTACATCACATTACAATTATTTTTTCAAGAACTATGTAGTTCTTTTTTTTAACAATAAAATAGATTTTGAATACTTTTTAATCCTAATTGAATATCTGAATAAAATAATTTTTTTCTTTGATGGATTTCGTAAATAGATGACGCTCAATTTTTATAACTAATATTAATAATAGTATAAATAGTATATTATATTTTCATTTTTCTAAATGTAATAGTCAAATGTCTGCAACTAAACGGTTAGTTAGTATAGTTCCATGTGCTATTACAGCATATAAATCAATTATGTGCCAAGTAAATATATATAAATTTTCATATAAATAGAATAAATTTATATAAATGATAAAATCTACATTTCTCATTAAACCCGTTGATTAGCCGATAGTTAGTAATTTATATATAATTATTAATGCTTTCAAATCTTTTCAAAATGAATAATTTAGTTTTATAAATATTATGTAATATATAGATATATGATAGAAAAATATTTCAAAAATGGTGATAATTAATTATAGCAATGAATTTTATTCTGAATTGATTACCGTTAGTAGAAAGAATCAGGGATTCGTAATTTATCAATGCAGATAGCTAATCATAGGTCATCAATTTTTGTGGATGAACAAAATGAAACGATCTCAAGACGACGACTGAAGCGGAATCAGCATCAAGGGTGAAATATGAAGATAAGTACTCGGGTAAAAAGTCACGCAGGAAACACGAAAAGTTCATCGTGCTATTGTTGACAGATTTCTATTTTATCCCAAGCGCATTATTTAAAAGTTATTCCAAGTCTTATCCGAAAAGAAATTATAACTGTTACAATTTTTGTTATTAGTGTCTAAATTTCGTAAAGTTATTTATGAATAAAGAAAGCCGCGTGAAATAATTATCAAAGGACACCAAAGTGGAAATTATCATTTATTACTATAATTCGACGTTCTTGAGCGTGGCTCGTGTTACCATAATATTTTGTTTTGGAGAAAAATTCCTGCCTATTCAATTGAAGCTAGAAACTTGCCGCAAATATTAAAAAATTTTTACGATACTGTCTAATTTGTATTTGTTGGTTGATAAATTAATGAATTAATATTCTAGAATGTATCTAATATTTAATATTAAAAATAGATCTAATGTGTGAAATAAATTTACATATTCATAGATGGACTTCTATTTATTTATAAATTTATATATGTATATATATATATATATTTTTTTTTTTCTAATAATATACTTTGTAACAAAAGCCTACGAATGGAATTATTGATTAGTAACCAATAAGTAATATAAAATGCTATATCAGTGCAATATTAAGATTCCATTATAATGAATAAACTTTTTGATTTGGATATTATCAAAACCCTACCAGCGTTCAAGAGTTTAGAGTCAATAATGAAATATGATGTAAGAATATTTAATTTTGATACATTAGCTAATAAGATACAGAATATTTAACAAGTGATTATTTGCTGTTGAAAACATTTACTAATTGACTTATCATATGAATTTGTATAATGGTATATAATTGTAGTTATTATTTTATTTTAAGAGTTTATTCCTAATATATTTTTGTAAAACGTCATTTCACAATTATCATAATATTTAAATAATCATAATAAAAAAATAAAATAATATGCAGTCCAATCGCAAACAGTTTACTTTTATACACAAATTTTTTGATTGTATCAATAAATGAAACATTTTATATACTTTTCTCTACAAATTTTTTAAATTATTGTACGTAATATGATTAGCATAGATTTATGAATGTTAATAATATATTGGAAAGAACTCATTAGAAATAATTCATTAGAAATAATTGAAAGAAAATGTCTTCATCGACATATCAAAATACAATTTATTTACCATGTGCTTCTTACAGCAGAATATATTTCTTAAATGTTTATTTTTAATTTAAAGAATTATTTATCATACATCAGTGAAATATTCATGCTGTAAAATTTTTTTATATAATATTAATAATGAAACCATTATCCAAATAATGTAAATAATATGTTTTGATAAAACATAGATTATTGATATTTATAGTCTTTCAATACTATTAGGGATACTATACGTAATTAATTTTAAAACTTTAGAAAATATATTATCTTACATGTTTTTGTAATAAAAGTATGTCTATAAGTCGAGCATTATAAAAGTGAAGGTTAGACTTTTACGAAACTTTTGTACAAAGTTTAAGATATACTTCAAAAAACTAAATTAGTATTTAAAAATAAGATAGATCAAATAAAGAAACTATATGATATTAAGGATCCGAGTTATATAATTCCAGAAGTTGTTATATTTGCATATAATAAACTATTTATCTGCTAATCCTAATAGAAAATTTAGATAAATTCATATCATCGTTGGTTATTTCTCATTTGTGGTATATTATTTGAGTTTATGATATTTTATAAGGTTCATAAGTGTTCATGAGTGTCCCTCAAGAATGGCAAGATTAGTAAAAACAGATCGGGATGAGGTATGCATCAGGAATGATACAAATGGTACAATTTAAAATTTTTCCCTATTTATTTTCTCGAAATTGTAATTTTCAAATATTAGGCATTTTTATAAATCGAACACCAATACATTTAGTTATATTAATTCACATTACTTTTCGTATACTATTAGTATTTGCTGTATTAAGTCATTTCATATATTTCAAATTTATATCATTCTTAGCCATATTCGATAATTATTTGTTTAATACAGTACTATACTATAAAGTAATTATATAAATTATGAATTAATTTTATGCTTTTATTGAAATGCATTTTATACATTTACATTTATTTATATATTTTACAACCATTATTATATTTTTTATAAAATTTTAAATTTCTACTTTTTCTTCAAAACTTCAGATCCTTAATGTTGTATCATTTTGTTTACATAAATATTGTAATAAATAAAATATAAATTTAATTTTAATTATTGAATCTATATTAACCTTTTATTTTAGATATTGAAAAAAGTAGTTAATATTTTGATCATTTAAATAATTAATAATACAATCATTACAAGCTTCTTGTATTGCAATTCATAAGTATTATTAACTTTTAGAAAGAGATGATATATAGAGGTTTTATGAATTCATATATTGAGATTATTTACAGATAAGAATCGATAGAAATGAAAACGACAGAAAAAGTGGTATTGAATAAGTAGGGAAAACAGTAAAGAATAAGAGACATCGAAACAATCAACAAAAAAGTAAAATAAAAAATAGAAACGAGAGGGAAAATCGAGCATTATAGAAAACTGAAAGATGTACAGAAGAGATAATATCGAGGCCTTTGCGTGGGCAGCCACCAATATCTGGAAAAATGCACTCGCAGATATTACAGCGACGTGAAAAATAATGGTCCAGCCTTGCAACGCTGTACTTCTACAAGTGTCGAGAGAGTCTGAATGCAACGAATTGTTATTACGGAACGACCGATTTTTCGACAATCCAGCAGCCTAAAAATCACCTTTTCTCTAACCCCTACTTCTTCAGATACCCATACTTTAAGAGAAACGAAAAGAGGCTTAATACTGTGATATTTATTGTAGATAAAAATAGTTAAGATTTATAGACAATATGTAGTATATATTGATTGAAAAAGAAAATAATTTAATCGTACATATTGTAGTCTGTGAAAAATGCATCAACATTCCACATCGGTAATATCATTTTATCTCTTTCGGTACTTTCTAATCGAAAGTTTAACTCACTTATGGTTCAATTTAAACTTAAGTTAGTATAAAGTTTCTAGTACTTTAATAATATTTACGTTAATTTTTTATCTTTTCAGAGTATTTTTCAAAATTGTGACATAAGAAAAATTTGACAATTTTATCAAATTTATTGTAGAAATTTATAATAAAATCGATTTCAAAATTATCTTACATCAAATTGAAATATTCCAATATAAATCTTATTACGAAATGAGTAATTTAATTTTGTTCGCTTCGTCCTAATTGAATTTATATATGAAATATAGTACGAAATAAAAGCATTATGAAATTGAGCAAATATTAAATATATTTATATTTAATGCAATGGCAAATATTTTTATATTAACAGTCAAATAAATCAAATAGAATTACAAAATTAAAAAAAATTAATATAATTGTGACAATGAATTAGATTTATCCGAATGAATATCGATACCTTATTAAATTATATGAAGAATTTATTAAATCACAAAAATAAAAAAAGCACTAAGCACTACTTTCCTAGATATACGAAGTGGCATTAAATTATCATCCTCTCATTCTCCTCTTTCTCATTGACTCGGATACGTTTATCCCTCCTATCAAAGGAATCTTCGATGGACCCAAACTTTTGACTTACTCTCATAAACTTACGACACAGTTTATCGAAGCTTTAGCTAGACTTCCGTTTTGTCGCATTTACTTACTTTCCAGTCGTTGATATAATCCGATGACATTTTTGGCCTAGTAAAATTCATTTTGTATTAATCTTTACATGTCTCCATGGTTTTATATATGACCAAATGGCTTGAAAGACCAAATAGAGTCTTCTAATTTAACAGTGAAGTTTTAAATCATGCATACCGTTCTTCTTTATTTCGTCATTAATTTCTATATTCTGTAATTCAAGCTTTCATATCAAATATCATGTAATTACATATTCACCTATTTAGTAGTAGTCAATGAAATTATTAAATAAAATACAATTACATGACAATAATAAAATTTCTTAAATTTAATGTAAATTATTAATTTAATTAAGTTAACTTCATCCTACATAACAGCTGAATTTAAAATAAATTAATAATTTTCTTGTTACACATTATGATATAACTATAAACAAATTTTGTGAATAAATTGATTAAATTTATTAAAGTGAATTAAATTAATTAAAGTGAATTAATGTGGCTAGTAATAAATTTGTAAATAGTTATGAAATCATTTATTGTATTTTATAACTAATATCTATGACAAATTTTTATATATTTTTTTATTTAATTTATATGAATAATAAAATGCATAGTCACAGAAATTTTAAATAATTGAGGATTCTGCATATTTTGTTAAATATAATTATTTTTAATCTATAATTATTTATTAATTATCAATAGAACTTATTATTAGAAATATTAAAAATATATTAGATATGCTAAAACAGACGACGAAATAATGAAATTAAAAAATCGATTATTTAAAAACTTTTTATTTTATTTTATTATATATTTGTATTTTTATTTGGTTTATTTTAATGTAGATTCATACTTCAAAACAGAAAAACATTATTATGTTAATTGTTATACTTTGATTAGATTTTTAAAAATTCTGCTTAATGTAATTATCTCTTTCATAATAGCTGATTTTATTTCTACAATGCGATGTATTTTGATGTGGAACTGTGGAACCAAAGAAATGTGGACTAAAAAATTCAAGAAATTTTTAAAACCAACCATTTTACAAGGTTTTACACCTTGTAGGTTGTAGAATGTTGTACAACCATTTTACATGTACCTACATGTAATCATAAGCCAAAGATATAAGTAGTAGTGCAGTTTTCTATAATTATGGAGTAGCCATAGATAATATTATTACTTATATCCATGGAGTTGAAGTGCAGAGTCTAATTTCGAAATATTGGAGCAATTGTTGCTTACAAATCATCATACATATCTGAAATTAGTATATCATTAATAAAATATAAGTACTATAATATTAACTAAATTAAAAACATAAGCTTGGGGTTCTAAATGAAATCTAAGCTTTTCTGCTGTTTCAATTATTTTATGAAAGTGAAGAATGTACATGTAGATTTAAAATGAAAAAGTTCCTTTGATCCTATCTTCCCGTACAAAATCATGCTAATTGTTTATCAAACTGATGATGTGAAATGAATGAAAATAAAGATTATTTATACTACAATAGACAATTTCACTACTATTTTCCCATTTATTAATAGATTCAAAGATTTTTTTACAATAGTAAATTAAAAAAATAATTTTCTTCAAAAACTACAATGTTTTTTAATTAGTAATTCAAAAAGTATAAATAAATATAATATAAAAATCAACGAATATATGAGAACTAGAAATATACCGAAATAAATATTAGTAGATCAAATTAAATTTAAATGTAGTAAGAACTAGAGATAAAAGAAAATGTTCACATTTTCAGAATTATTATTCATTTAAAAAGTTTTCTGAAATATTTAAAGGTCATTACATAAAATCATCAATTCATTACGTAAATCCAACATTAAATAGTTCCATGTTTGTCTTGCGGAAACTCATAATAAGTAAAATGTCATAAGTCCTTCCTTTAAAAATATAGAAGGAACTCGAATTTCAAAGCTTAAATTCAAAAGATAAGAATATTAACTGTCACTTTTCGGTTAACAAGCAATCAATTAGCTTCAGAGGACTGTTCTTCAGCTTCTCATAAACATGAAAAACATAATGTACAGACACCAACTGCTACTCTTCGTACCTACACGAGAATCATCTGATCTAGCGATGGGTGTTCTTAAAAATCTTTATAAGACAGTGCACGTCTTTTGAATTTATGTACATTTCCTAAACTGTATAGCCCAACCTAGGCTTCTATATTATGAAAAATAACTGTTCGGCTTGTACTCTAAACTATCGATCTACAAAATTTTTATTCCTAAAAATATTTCTTGTTATATATATAAAAATTAGTGGAAATTTCTTCAGTCTCATATTTTGTGACACATTATCGACGTATTTGGTATACATCATTGATTATTTTATAAAAATAAAGTGCATAAATAAAGCAATTAAGATGTAATAAAATACTTATAAATAATCAATGATTTAGTGGCAACTAGATCATGATAATTTATTATAAATATAATATAAGGAAATTTAAAATATTAATCTGCTACTCTGCATAGTTTATGTAAGTGCAAATGTGACCGTTTAATTAACTGTAATTGTTTTTATTTATGAATACGATAGCCTGTACTTTAATGTATAATTTTAATGTATTTTTCATTAATGCATATTAGTAAATATATTTTATGATATATACCGTTAATATAATATATCTTAATAAATTAAAAAAAAATACAAAATAACATAAATAGTAAAGTCATCTCTACTTATAATATTTATAATTAAAAGTAATTTATTATTTACAACCTTTCTATCCGCTATTTCATCTGTGATTTATATTAATTAGTACGGAGTTTAAATTTCTGTTGTGTCATGGAGAAAAAATAAAGTATTAATAATTTAAAAAAAATAAATATTAGTAATCTATCATGTTTTTTCACGCATAAATAAAATCGAATATGATTATTTATTTCATAAAAAATTTATATTTTTTAGTAATATCAATACATATATATTATATATAAATGTTGACTGATAAATAATTTGGATATTGTAGATAAGATGGATTGAAATTCTTGCATTCCACAACAATATTCATAACGATTGCACTATTAGATATATATTTTACACTAGTGGGTATCTGTTTTTCTGTAGCTAATCTCATACTTTACTTACATAATAAATGTATGGTACTTATAGAAGATGAAAACAATGAGCGTCAAATAGGAAGTAATATAATGTCGATATTAGTTAAAACAACTATGAGAGAAGATCTACAATATGACCTAATAGAAATTTTCGTTATTACAATTTTCAACCATGCTTTCCACAATTTATTTACACTGTATATTCACTGTGATTGCATTTATTAACCAATTCAACCCTTCATACAGCTATAAAATAGGTTTAAAATAATGGATTACCCATTGACATATTATACTACGAAGCTTACGTAGTTTATGTCTTGCATGGGTATCCCTATTGAAACCTCTTGGTCGACAAAGAGGTTTTCAGTGCATGTATATTCATACTCCCCTTTATGATATCTATTACGAAAGAGACGTTATTACTACACTTTTGAGTACTCATGATTTTGTCGTCATCCTTGGGTAGCAGTTTAAAGTGCATCAGAATTGTATAATATACTATACGCGTAGGTGTTCACATCGAACAAGATTCCTGAGGCTGCGCCTTACCTCGTAACGAACACTCATAAATTACGTACACGTTTGTTTCGCGTAGGTATGCTATGACTGTAAAATTTTCGAATGAAGGTGTGTCTCCACTTATGTTAAGATTGAATGCGTTTATTGGCAGCCTGCTCGTAGTTAGCCTGGCACTGAGAAACGAGTATCTACTACTAATGAAAATGTGTGTACCACTATCGCAATATCAAATGATTTACGAGAGACTGGTGAAAAATAGTAATATATATATATATATGAGCTTATTATATGTTCTTAATATATTCTTGATTTTATTTCTAATAAAGTAAGTAAATATAAATATAATTGTATAATTAAAATAAATTGTAACGATAATTATAATTCCGTATGTTTTATTAGCAAATGAATTATACTGATAATTTTAAATCTATGGTGATTTCGTAATTTAGTGTTATATATGAATTATTAATAGTCATTTATTAAACATAATCATTAATTATTAAAAAAATTAACATTGACTAAAAATTATGAATATTCCAATTATAAATTAATTTATTTTTAGTACTTTAAAGTTTGAGACAAATTATGTTAGTAAAAAAAGTCGAAATTGTATGGTATATTTAAGTATTCTAATTGAAAATTATAAAAAAAAAACTTCCTTTTATTCTTAACTAAAATTGAGCAAGTTTATTGTAAAATAATATTTTTTTAAATATCATAAAACAAATAAAACTTATAATCTTCTAAATTTTAAAACACCTTATAATTTACTTTACATAACATTTCCGTTTTTTTTAAAATATATTTTTATGATAAATTTGAACTTTTTAAGAAATAAATTATATACCATAAATGTTGATAGTAATTGCTATTGTTTCATAAATGATTTTAAACGGAAAATAAATATGAAGTTGCTGACATAGTAAAAAAAAATACTTGTAAACGATTGGCTTATATTTCTAAATGAAAAATAAATAAAATTTTTTTGAGAGAGAGAGGGAGAGAGAGAGACATACAGAGAGACAGAGAGAAAAAGAGGGAGAGGTAGAGATAAAAGGGGAAATAGTGAAATGAGAGATGTGAAAGAGGGACGTTATTAAGAAGATTATGGAGAGTCGTTTTGTCGACATCAAAGGACCAATTCCTATTTTCAATTTACTGTGGAACGGCAAGCAAAGAAAACGAAAGCCGACGAAAAGGATGGAATAGAAAAATACAGAAAAGTAAAGAGAAAGAAAGATTGATAGAGAATGGGCAGAGTCAGTCAAAGCTATCCTGGAATATGCTGGATAACGCTTCAGTGCTGAGCGGCTTGTAGTAGTTTTCTCAGGAAATCTTGTGGTTTCGGCCTGATCGCGTTTTATTTCATAAAATGCGATACTTTCTCATGGAGAGTTCAACTTTCCACCCACTTCACCATACTGATATTTTTCAATGAAAAAAAGAATTTCTTTTTTGCGGATGACAATAATTTTATCTTAAAGCGAGAATTTACTGCATCAAGTTTTCAATACTCCAGTGGTGAGCTGAGGATTCGAGAGATTACATTTTATAAACTCAACGATGTAGCTTTTATACAGAATATATACTGCTATCATTATTATTATTTTTATCACTTCTTTCTATTTTCAACTAAATTACATGTAATTGACTCAATGAAATTTCTCTAAATTTATTATTATTTAGAACTCAATAATCTAAATTCTGTAAATTTTTAGTTGAATTGATAAAAGCGATTATAATATATTTTATTGTAATTGTAATATTGCACAACTGTAATGTTATTACATTTATACAACAAAATCAAAAATATAATTTTCTGTTTCTAAATTATTATCCTTATATTATGGCTGACGATATGGCGTTTAGTGCCAAGAGCGCCGATTTCGATAATATTTCTAATAAAGAAGAAGTCCCATTCATCGTGACTACGTAGAGGTAGAACTGACAAAACAGTTGATAAACCGAAGCAAATAAATGTGAATGAACGGCCGCAAAATAAAAAGGAGTGAAATTTCAACCTTTACCTTATTCGCTTCTTTGCTATAGCTTTTTGTCTTTCCCATATTCTTATGACTTTTACGCTTCTGACTACTTATCTTAAAATTTTTTAAATTCTTTTATTTTGTCACCGATATATAAAGTATGATGCTTTGTAAATGAGGCTTAAAAGTATCTATATACTGTCAACATATGAAGATAGAGTTCTTTGTATATAAGAATAAATTTCATAACTATTTGATGATTAATTCATGATTATATATTAAATGTAATTTAACTATTAATTTTTTGTTACAAAAAATTTACTCTTATAATGCATAAACTGAGTATATTAAATGTATTTTTCATAATATATTTCAAAATTATATTTCAAAATATTTATAAAAATTACTATTTCTTATATAACTATATTTCCTATAAAATATACTCAAAGAATTTCTATAAGAACGTTAACAACGGATGTATCCTACTGTCAAAACATTGAGCTTCTCAATTCAGATTCATAAAAAGACAAAGCAAAATCAGCAGGGTTCATTTCTATGCACACAGTTTAAAAATTTTGATAAATTGACTGTTTTAACGATATAATATCACAAGTCTTAAAATTTATATCCAAAGTATTGAATAGAAAAAACTTTAAACATCATTTTGCAGATAAAAATTATGGCGAATAAAAAGTTTATTATCTGTAAAAGAACGGCTAATTTCCTAATTTTTAATATTCCAGTAAAATTTTAATAAAACCAATTTGATAATTATAGCAGTAAAGCATTCGTTTTTGTTAAATAATGTAAAATATAAATTCGACACTTATTCAATAAATTAATATAGTTACATGTTTATAATAGAAAAGTAAGCTTCTGTTTGCTTCTGTTTTACTATCAGATAGTACTTCATACATTTTTCATGACCTTAATGTTATTTACTTTTGATTATTCTCACCTGAAGCCATTTCCGCAATGAGCTCGTTCTGACTGTCTTGGGTAAAACTCTTTTCTACTTTATAATCAAATTCGAGGAAATCTATCATACAATTTTTCATATACTTTTTACGGTCGTTAGGAATAATATTAATAATATGAATAATATTTCATATTATACTTATTAATTAAATTTTTTCCCAATTTTTCTAATAATTCATAGTTATATATATATTTCACTTATAATACAATTAAGTTCATACTAATAATGTTGCTTTTAATTTAATAAATTGCATATACTATTTTTTTTCAGATTTATATTAGATTTCAATATTTATAATTAAAATTAAGTTATGTTTTAATCTATCTTTGTTAATATTATGTTATTTAATATATGGAAAAATGTTAATAATTAAAATTATTGATATTATTAAAAATTTACTTAATAATTTATGTTTCTTAATATGAAAATTAATATTTGAGCTTTTTCTACAGTATGCTAATATTTGTAATCTGTAAAGAAAAAAATTTACATTACAAAAGAATTAGTGTTCTTTAGTTTTCAATAATAATGCTGCTTTGCAAAAATTGATTAATTTCATTTTTTATTAATCTATCTTATATTTTCAATAGAACTGATATAACCTAATTATGATTTTACATTTTATAATGATCCTATTTAAATAAAATATACAGTTCATATGGACAAAAATTTAGCATTATTCGATTCTGTTAAATTTTTGTATTGATAAATGAGAAAATCAGTATATTTTGCATACGAATGGAAACTCAATTAAGAAGCGCACAATCTACCATCAAGAATTTGAAAGGTTGCTGTGCTGTATCTCTGTAATACAAATAGTTAGCATACAACACAGAATATTTGACAATGTTGGTTTTCAATAGTAGAGTTACATCTACATTAAATCTTAGAAAGTTTTATTAATGATAATAGCAATTTATAAATTATCGTAAAATATTCTCTTGCCTCATTTTTTTTACTATGCCTTTTTAACATAATTACACTTACTTTTTACAGATTATATTTCAATGTATACGCACAAATTTTAGCTATTTAAAAGTATCTTTAAAAATATATTATAAGCAGACATTATTAAATGTATAAATATTCGCAACTTTTAAACATTTCCATATAAATTTAATAAAGAAATTAGAAAAAAGTTATTAGTTGTACAATATATCAAGTTTCTAAGAAAAGATGAATAAGATTTATTCATTATTTTTATATAATTATTTTCATATCATGTTTAATAAAGTACTTTCGTAAATACGATTACAATTGTGCGGCTGTATTTTTAATTTCGATAATAAATGTAATTATAATTTCCATTTACATTGACATTAATGTATTTATGTAATTTATAAACTATGATAATTTTCATCGTTTTACCTGATTATTAGTATTTTTTCACAAGAGATAAGGATTTTTTTAAATCCTAACTGATACAATGTACGCACGCACACACACACACAAACACACAAAGTTTCTTTTAAATATCAGCAATAATATAACCAATTATATTTTCATTTATATACATATGTATTTTATGACATGAAATGAAATAAAAATTCCGATATTTCTAAAAAGTTTACAACTGTTTAATTAAGCTTAATTTTACTATCAAAATCGCTTATTTTTTTACTTGACTTCTTAGTCATTTGAGTTTCATGAAAGGATATAAAATAATTATACATATTTGAATTTTTTTAATTAACGGAAACTGCACATATATCCATATGTAGATTCCTATCTATTAATATTATTATCTATTAATTATATATATTTTTTATAAATATTCAATTTATTTAATATCACAGCTTTACGTTTATTTGTAAATGAATGTGGTTCAATTTTAAAGATAACATGAAAAAAACATTTCTTTTATCTTATATGATTTTGCAATTCAGAACTGTACATAGTTTTTATTGAAAATTTTAAAAATTTATAAGTTAATGCCATAAAATTCTTTACTATTTTTTAATCTTACCCTAAAGCTGTTTTTATTACAAGGAAGGCAATAATTGTGCTTCAAAGGATAAGCTTTTGAACATCGAACATAAAATTATTTTACGTAAAACCAAAAAACTATTTTTTTTCACTCTGGTATTAAAGAATTTTGACTTTATTCGCATATAAATGTATAGCTGTAAAAGTGTTATATGCGTTAATTAAAAATATGTATATTATAATATTTATTAAATTATTTTTCGCTTTTAATAGACATAAAAATTTTTGAAGTTTAATTCGTTGATACTTTCTTTAATCAATTCATGGCAGAATTCTATTTGTTATAAATTTAGTAATGAAAAGTAAATTAAACTGTAACAATCTTACAAAGCTTTTATAATAATAAGAATTGTAATAATGGATTTTTAAGGTTGCGAATTTTTCACTTTATATATAAATAAATATGAATAATAGTATATTTTTAATCTTTCGTGCCTTCTACCCGCATCTTCACTGAATCAGAAAATAGCTATTTTATTAATGTTCAATCTATAAAAATTTGTGAAATCCATGTGATTCTTATGAAATCATATACCAACAAGTATGACTTTCAACATATTGTATTACATTGGTTAATTGTTAAATATTGATATCATATAAAATTAGTGTTCATTTATAATTTATTAAAAATTGGCTTATTTCGTAATCACTTTAAGTTTCTAACAAATATATTTCTCTTGATTGTTTCTCTACATTGTTAGATGAATTCTTATTTATTTATTAGATTTTAGACTAATGGTTCACTTTTTTCTCACGTTCTTGTCACAGAAAGGTGCCCTGAATCGTATGTGCTTCATAATGGATAATATATGCGCATACCCTCAGATTCTGAGTTTGTAATACAGTTAAATCAATATTGATGTTGATACACATTATAAAAAGGATAAATAGTTAAAAAGTTTAATGTTTTTTTAATTCTGTGAATTTTTTGTAATTTATATTGGTGTCTGTTTTAAATGTAAAATGGAAATCTAATTTTGATAAAGCTTGAAATTCTACATAAGTTGCAAAGAAACGAAAGCGTAAGTGATGTTTAAGTTACGTTGAATTAATTTTACTTTAATACTTTGAGATATTCTTTAGTTTCAAAAATTGTACTCACAAGAGGAAAGAATGATACTTTAAACTTTATATAAAAAAAATAATATTAATAACTTTATATGTATTTTTCTATAATTTTCATTGTGATATATGCTCAGGCAAATAGATAAATTATATGTAATATTTACAATAATTAAATATATAATAACCTTATAGATAAAATCACATTAATTTTTTAAATAATATATAATAAATTTAAATGTTCTATAACGGAGATTATTTCTATTTATTTAAAATAATAAGTGAAAAACAAATATATTTTTTAATATATCATTATTTTTCTATACCATGTATGGTTTCAAAATTATTATGTAGCTAACTTTAAGCTTCAATAATAAATATGTATGTTCTGAAAAATCATCATGCTGTGTTTTAAAATATGCTGGTGATAGTTATATTTCTTGCTTTGAATAATTATAACAGCAGATTTTTAAATATGTCTGAAAATACATGTTTCTTATATTTTTAATTATTTTGTAATTTATGGATTCATAGTATTGTTAGTCGAACAAATAATTACAGTTAGTGAAGCATATAAGTAGTCAAATTATTATTTTGAAAGTGACATATAAAATAATAATTTAACTAATTACGATTAAATAATATAATTTTAATTATCGATATCTTATAATTTCTAATCTTAAAACCAATAACTATTATTATTATTTTCAGTAATAGTAAAAATAATTTTTTGATAGAATAATTTATTTGAGTAGTTCAATTTTTGGTATTTTCCTTCATCATTAAAAATTTATACATTATTATATTTATATATTATATTCTTTCTATTCTTATTATTTACAATTATTAATTCGATTTTATCACTTAATGACTGTGAAACATTTTATAATATATACTTTTATGCTTAAATATATTGAATTATGCGAATTATACATGAACGTTAAGGTACATTAATATTATTCCCGGATTATAAGTGTCAAGAGTTTTTATAAATAATAAGTTATTTTTTAAAATATAGAACAGCATTATTATACGATAATTTAGGTTGAACTAAAGGATATATAATTCTATTTGTATTTTGATAATTTAAATAATCTTAAAAGTAGACTATTGAATAGAATCGAAACAATTTCCTGAGCGTTTCAGAGATAAAAAAATAAATAATGCATGGACTCTGAGGATAGCATTACCGATTGCAATGAATACACTTAAAAGTATGTTTAATCGATTTCAAACACCTCAATGACGACTTCCAATGTGTAATGTAGGAACAGGACTTACCGTATGCGGCGACCAGTGATGTGGCCAGGTGCGTGTTTCGTTACTGGTACTCTGACTCGGCTGACTCGCCAGGAAGACAACACGACGATCTGTACCACTACCGGAGCCACTCGACGTCGTCGCTAGTAGTGCTGCTCTAGCACGCGTTCCGGTTACTACTCCGGTGTTCGTCGATGTCTCCATGTTCATCTACGAGTCGTTTTCTGCTTAATCGTAGGTCTATAAAAGTCTGGTATATGTTTGAATGCGCACTCCACGAGTGTTACGATTTCAAGGATAATTGGAACTGACTGGGAATGATAATTGGATTTACTCGGGAATACATTTTATAAATTATAGTATTATTAACAGTTTTGAGTGAAATGTGTGAAAGCGATAATTTATCAATGAGGTAAGTATTTTCATAAACCAATGTATTTGTAGATTTGATTATTTTTTTTAGTTACTTATTTATTGTATTCAATTACGAAAACGTAAATTTTTTGGTAGTAAACCGAATAATTTATATGTATTAGAACATCGATAGTAATAATTAAAATATTTATTAAATCTTAAAAATTGATATAAGAAAGCAATAATGAGACCAATATTATATCGAAATTATATAAAGTACATTATTCTTTATTGTTATTATCGCTAATATGCATAATTCTGTATTCTTTGTTATATGACGTATGAGATATATTTAATCTATTTAAGTTGGTTGAATTTTCGCTGAAATTCAAGGAATCCCTTGTTGTACACGACCTTACAGATTTTCGACATTTATGTTTTGGGAAAAATCCTCAATTTCCATGGGCATTCTGTTTTCATTACATGCTCGATCGAGCAGCTCTGATGAAAGCATCTCAAAGATTTTCGTAACTTATAGGTTTATTTTGTAAGCCAATTTTCTTTTATTGAAGCTTATTTTCTATATAATCTATAGTTATTTTACATTAAATTAAATTGTTTTTAAAATTAAATTTTATTCCCTTTCTTGATAGAAGAAATAAAGTTAATCACGAACAAGAGAAAATCCTATGTAATTTAAGTATATAATGTATTATTTTATATTTAAAAATTCATATGTTATTTTTACTATTGATTTCTCTTTAGTGTATTATGAAATGGCAATATTCTATATATTTATAAACACATTGTTAAATCCGTTCATCAAAATATAAACATAATCTTTTATTTATACAGATTATTAGGTTATATAAATTTCAATATTCTCTATTTATTCATTCAGATATCCATATAGAGTTATAATCTCTTCTTTTGAAAGAAAATAAACTTTACTTGTTTTTCAATAAATATAATATAACAGTTTGTTAATAAAATAATTGATTGCATATAATAAATAAATAAATCAATATTTATATTTTGTACCCCAAAGAACTTTTTTTGTAAAAGTTAACAAATACATTAAGTTATACACATATTAATTAATGGAAATACTTAATAAAATTAGAAATTAACTGATATATAGCATAAAAGTTAATTTTTTATATTCGATTTCAAATTTTAAACATTTTAATATAGATTTAAGACATAAAGATACTCTTATTGTCTTATAGTAAATATATATATATATATTTAATGAAATATTATATTTGTAGGTATTCTTATAATATATATTAATAATTAGGGAATATTACTAAAAATGATTTAAATTTAACACTCAAATTATATTAAATCTCCATTTTAATTTAATAGCTACTTAGAATTAAAATATAAGCAAACAAATTGAAAATATAATTTTTGTTAAAATAAACTTCCATAAAAATTTTATTTTAAAATCAAAATTAAACAGAAATTAATTCAATTTACATTTTGATAAATATTTAAAATATGATAATATTCAGTTAATTTTTTAATGTTTTGTTCTATGGTTTCGCATTTAATTGATTTCTAAATTCGGATAATAATGAAAGAAAAATAAAACATGAATTGAATAATACTTATAAATAATATTCTGGAGTAGATAAATACATTTTTAAAAGTAAAGGATACATATAGTAAACATATTATTAATGCACCATTACTCATGTAACTTTGGATTAATATGTATAAATATGAAAAAGAAAATCCAATTACAAAATCTACTGTGTAAAAGTTTTGAAGATAAAGATACTATTTAACTCATTTTGTTCATTTTATTCTATTGAGTTTATTAAACATAAGTATTTCCAGAATCACATTTTGTTATACATAACTCTATACATCAAATAATTTAGTATTTTTAAAGTATTTAATTGAATTAAATGATAACCTATATTTATAATTTTAAAGATATACTACTTATTATTTATATTTTTTATTTTGTTATATAATGATATGAATCTCAAAAACTCAATTCACATGAAAGTATAAGTAGGAATTTACTGAGCTTTAATAAAAAACGTGAATTAAGCATTTTTATTTTATCATTTTTTAGTTTATGAAAAATTTTTGGTCGATATTCCGAATTTTTTTAAATACTATTTGAAAAAAAAAATGATATAAATCTGTAATATTGGGGTTCTAAGGAACAAAGTAATATGATAGTATTGCTATATGCTATTTTGTAAAAAGGAAACGTATATTAAAGTTGAAATATTGTATTTTAATATTTTATATTAAAATTAAATTCTTAATTACTTTTTGTGTTTTGTAAGAAAACACTTTTATACTTTATTTTAATACTAATGTATTATTTAATTTTTAGTATACTAAGTAAGTGTCTAAATGTTCGATTGTTTCATACAAGAATATGTATAATAATATGTAATAATGTTTTTTAATTTAATTGTTATTTTTCTTATTTTTAATATTAAAAATAGTTTTTACGTAATACACTTGTTTGCATTATATAATCAGATAATAGAATAAAATTTATAGACTTAATTCATTTTTTATATTTATTTATGTATATGTATATTATGTGCACCTTATTTTTGAATGTATATATATTTCGCATCCAAATTAATGTTTTGAATAACAAAATAAAAAATAATTAAAGTAGTTTCAAATTTATAGTTTAATTATATATCAAATATTTTTACAAATATACTTCGTAAGGTAACAACATATAAAGAAAATGTGGAGTTTTACGAATTAATTAACATTATTATCATTTTTCTTCTATTGATGTAAATAATAATTATTTTTCATTCTCTTTTTCATTTTCATCTTTTCATCAAATAATCTTGTTTATTTGATTTAAAAAAATATATTAATTAAATGATAAATTTCCTATTTATTGTTTATTATTTTACGAAAATAGTTTCCTGTTATTATATATGGAAGGTGTTGCCAATATGACATAAAAAGGAAAATCTAAACCCCTGATAAGCACTTGACTTTTTATACACGTACCAACAGTTGGATGAGGTACTTCTAACGTCAAATGATGTCGTTTTATTTCCACGCCTCATTACAATTTTGCCCGACGAACTTAATACCCTTCCGTATAATTTCGCAACGGTAGTAGTTTTCTACTATATCCTATTTTCGGTTCTTTAATTTGTTTTAGTAATCGTTCTCCCCCTTCATTGTTGTTTTTCCGATTTTTTCATTACAATTTTTAGTATAGCTAAATCGCGAGTACATTATAATTCTATTTATCAGCTATTGTATTTTTTTTCTTACAAATTAGTTTTCTTAATTTCCATATTCTTTCAAGTATTCTTTATAAGTTCCCTTATTTAGTCTTCGATATCTATGTAATATTTAAGTATTTTTTTTAACAAAATTGTCTACAGTTATTTTTTTCCAACCAATATTTTTACAAACACATTTTTTCTCATTCCTGCGAGTCCTATTTTAAGGATTAGAATACCAATTTAAATATTATAATATTTAACACCTCAATGTATCACAATAAATATATTAAATCCGTGCATACTATACTATAAATATATTATCTTACATATGTCAATTTTTCTTACGCAATCCTTATGTTAACCGTGCAGTTAAATTTTATTATCTCATTGCAAGTCTTAAGTGCAGTTACCTTTCCATATTCAATAAAGTTCAAAGTGTAGCATCTTGAGCTTCTTATTGGTATAATAATCTGATATAAAAAATTCTAAGCTACATTCACACTTTCACATCCATATCTATATATTTCAATTATCAATCTTCTCTTGCTTGCTCTATAAACTGAAACGTATAATACGAATTCCATAATCCTACTATTTAAATTCCCTTAAAATTTAGTAACATAAACCAATGACCCTTTAATTAATAAACATCCAAAAATAATTCGAGTCTCGTAACTTACTAGTGATATATGCCTCTGTTTCAGCGATCGAAATATCTAAGCCTCTTCTCTAATTGATAAAGTCCGGGCCTCCAATTGGCTACTCATCCTTCCCGAATCTACAAACCACCGCACAGGAATCGTTCCTTCTCACGGCGTTGGCTTTCCCGAGAAGTTCGCGCACGACCTCGAGGACATGTCCCACGAAAGCTAAGCGATAAAGCTTCGTCAGCCACGGATTCGCGTACGGCACTGAGCGGCCGGGAGGAGCGCGCGATCGGCGTCATTCACGTGCTGAGCCAGGCGCATGCGCCTCGAAAACTTACGGTGATCGCGCTTTCCATGGCAGAGTTTATAAGTTCGAATTTAGTGCTTTACATTTGTTCCAAATCATATTAAAATTCTCATAGTGTATGAATAGGGCGCGTAAAAATCAAATTTTTTGGACGAAAGGGATCGACAAGCACGCGACGCTCGATTGCTTTATTGTTAATTGAGAAATTAGCTAGATTAACTCTGTTCACTATGGTAATATAAGATTTAACACGAATTAGAAACATTTAAACAAATATTTCTGCATTATAAGATTATTCATTATAATTTTGAATCTACATTTGTAAATAAAAATTTTTTGGTTTAGATTACCTGAAATATTTATCAATAACTGCTAAATATAATTATTATTTTTAAATAATATCGTATTATGAGATAACAAATTTCTCTCAAAATAATTATTTAATACGTGATTATAAAGCAATTTCAATTGTTTCTATGTATAATAACATAATTTCATTATTAAAAATTTTTTATTTTATACTAAAAGTTTAATTTATAATATAATAATCCGAAGTCTTGTTCATATAACAAATATTATATATTACCTGAAATTTAAATTCTAGTAATACAAAAAATATAGAACTTATAAATAATATAAACAAAATAAATAATATAAAAATAATATAAAACGTATTTCCTTATCTAGTAAACGAGGCTTTTCTTCATTTTTATATTTGAACAGTTGATGACTTCTTATGAAGAATGATAATTAAATGGTTTCAATTTTATGGGTATTATTGTGAATACAATTAATAATTTATAATATATAAGACGAAAACAATTTATAAAAATAACATATTTATAAATTTTTACTGTAATTAATTACCAAGTTTTACTATAATTACTACTAATTTTCGACTACATAAAATAGAACATTGTACTACTGAATTTACTAATAGTTAATACTTTGAATATTTTTTAGATTATTTTGTTGTTAAAGTTTTTATTATTAAAATTTATATTACTAGTATAATTAATCGATACAATTATTTTAATTCCGTCTTTTTATTTATTAAATTTTTTTTATGTACTATAATATTTGAGGAATCCAATTACTATATGTTATAAGTAGTAGATATGTTGATACTTCCCATTATCTTTCTGCATCCTAATAAAAAAGATCTCTGAAATGAAAAAAGGGCCATAGGTATAATAACTGATCCATAATTAATTAATATTTCGATAAAAACTTGAATTTAATGAAATCAATGTTCCACCAGTGAATTATTATTGTTATCAGACAATAATGAAATGGAAAATATAATTACTGGACCTATGCGTTACTTCAGGTTGTCTAAAAGATTTGATTTACCACCTGGATACTTCAATTTTACCTGTTCCTTCCTAATGCAAGTTTCTCCTAGAATGTAGTGAAAAATGATATTCCAAAAAGCTTTGTTACTATGCATAATGTTGTAATAAGCTAAAATATGAGAATACTGAAAAATTAATATTTTGAAACACTCTCTATACATTAAGCCATACATAAATATTTACAATAAATATATACATAGAATACGAATCAATATTTTCTGTGGAGACATTTTATTATTGCTTTAAGCGTATTTTATTTTTTTTTCTTTAAAACAATCAACTCTTGTTTCTTTGATAAACTGTGGCAAAAACTATATATATATATATATATATATATATATATACTGAAATATATATATTTGTATATATTTTTGTAATATTATTTGTAAATTACTTTATATATTCATTTATAATTTATACTATTATTTACTGATATTTTACTGACTTTAAAAACGTTTATTGGACTTCAATATATAATAACTTTGCAAAGCTTAAAATTCAATATCTGTAAAATATCCAAACTATAAAATGCCATAAATTTTCAAATATTCATGCTGAATTAAAAAACAATTCAAGCTATACAATATATTAATAATCAATAATATTAAGAAGTATTATTTGAAAACATCAATAGAATTATAATTATTAAATTTTATTTAAAATATTTACAAGAAATTAAAGCAATATGGAATTCAAAATAATATAATTTCCTCAGCTATATAAATGGTTTCAAGTTATACGCTCAACCTGATTTTCACGTGTAATTAAAGGCTATGACAGAGTTAAGCTTTTGGTTTTGAGGAGACGCTCATTAAGCGGTCATCCTCAGCTGTGTCGTATTGGTATTGTTCAATATTCTAGTAGATGCTGAGCCAGTGTGGTTCTCTTACGTACTCACTCGCTCGTTAGCACAAAGGTCACGTCTAACTTGTTCCCTCCTACTGAAATATCGCTCATAATACGCATTTTCTCGGTGACTAATACACCGTATATCAGTTCATGTGACGTTTTTTGGGATATAAAAGTTGTACCTTTTAAAGTACGTGTATCTTTGCAGATGTTACTAATGGCATATTCAGATATAAGGACATACTTTTTCGCAGCGGGTAAAATTTTTTAAATATATTTATTATTCTACTATAGTTATAAGAGTAAATAAAAGTGTTTTACTCGAAAAAATTAATTAATAAAAGAATTAAATTGATTTAACTAATCTTTCAAATATCAATGTAATTGGAAAATGTATATTTAAGAATTTAAATATTACATAACCACATTGGTTAAGTGGATCAACTTGAGAATCTATTCGAATTTCAATTTATTCAAACTATTTTTCTTCATTACACTTTAAATAAATAGCTCTGGTGATGAGAAGTAGTAGATAGAAGAGTAGTTTTCAAGGACTTTAATTTTGAACTATAAAGGCAATCAGAGCACGGGCTGAAAAACAGAAGTCCTGTAAAGATAAAATTGTCTTATGCTATCAACAATAGTATCCAACGATCAGTTAAAAATGTTTTCTGTTCTAGTTGTAAAAAGTCTTAAAAGTGCAATATAAAATGGTATATTCTGAAATATCAAATGTTCTCTTATTAAATACAAATTTTTTACTTTCATTATAATACATTATACTTAGAGATATTTACAAAAAAACTTTTCTTACATATATTAAATGTATTATAATTATAATTTTCTAATTACTTCAAAATTTTCAATTTTAGTAACACGATTTTTAGCTTTTTACATTTTTCATTAGATATATATATATATATTAAACCTACGTTTTATTCAATTGTATAAAATTTTCTTTGCAAGAAATAATCATAGAAGTTATTAACAGCCTGTTATGGACTACTGTATCTCATTATCCATATATTTTTGCATTTTTATGTTATAATCAGGAGGTAATTATACTTTTATGAATCCTTTAATTTTTAGATTATATAGTCAGAAATATGAAATACATTATCTTATGCAATGTATTAATGTAGGATGAAAATATAATTGATTTATTAAGTATGTGTCACACAATTTAATATATATTATACAGATCGTATAAAACATATATACGCTAATGCCTAATATAAGACCAATATTTTAATATTATTAATTTGTAAAAATAAAAACACTATTTTATTAAATTATACATACTATAAATTTCACTATAATCGAATTCTTAAAATCTAAAGAAAACGGATTTCAAAGTTTATTTCCTTAAAACCATAGGAATCACTGCTCAGATTAAGTCGTACGATACTCCATATATCACGATAACGTAATTAGCAAGCCTTAAGGGCAGAAAAGCAGTGGGTATGTCAGAGGAAAGTCGAGAAATGCATTTGTGTATTCATCTACCAACACAGACCGCGAAAAAGAGGAAAGCAAGTTCGTTTGGGAGCTCGGTAGTGGCGCTGCCCTAAATCTTTCTTAAGCTAATGTACGGTCGATTTATTTCTTTTTGCACATCTCTAGCGCCTTAACGCTGCTAAATATTTCAAAGAACATGGCTTTCGCGCACCCGATGGACCTCGAAGATTCGCTCTACCAGGATAGTCAGTAAATTAAAAGAGAAAGCTGCTAGTAGTTCGTAAGTTTAATGAACGTTCCTTGTACTTTAAGTCAAAATAAATACAATTGTTATATTCAACTGATTTTCAATTGAAAAAGCGTAATCTTTTCAAATTGTATATTTAATATTTTTCTAAATTTTTTATTTTGGAAATAATTAACTTACTTGAAGAATGAAATGTTTTCATTATAAAACATAAAATATTGAAATAAATAAAAACTTAAGAGATTTATATAATTGAAGCTATAATATTTAATAATAATCTATTGATGATTGAATAATTGAATTTTTATTTATCAGTTTTTAATCTACATGCATGTATATACAATCTAAAAAATTCATAAACAATTATATTCAGAGTTTATAAATTGTAATTACTAATCTTTTATCCATATAAAAGTGCAAAATTTAGATTATGGACTAAATATGATTTAGATATTACTATACTCTTTTACTATGGTGGATTATTCTTTTATTTTATAATTAATAGCATCAGCATTAGCTCTTCGTGAAAATTTCTTCAAATTATTGATAATATTCCCGAAGAAATGAAAAACTCTATGCATACATTTTAATTTATTGTATTACATAAAACGTGGTTTCAATATGATTCGATATTGTTCGATTTTTAGCGTTTTGTTTTTATGGCTCGAACTGCCAATTCAATAGTTAAGTGGATTAATCTCTCGCCATAATGAATTAAGAAAAAAGAATGCACAAATGAAATGATGAAAGTGTAATGTAATATATTTAAAGTCGATTATAAATTATTTGCTCATAAAATTACAATATTGTAGTGTTGTTGGTTACTTCTATTGAGATAAAGAAATATTCAATTGTAGTAGTGTGAGTTATTTCTTGTGCTCTTGATTATCTAACCATTTAATTTCAGCTCGTGATGGTGCAAGTGACATTGATGTGAAGTAACTGAATAGATGTTTAAAACGTATAGTGAATAATGATTGCAGACAGAGGTCTTGAAGATTGAACAGTGCGCCCGTTATAATGACTGCGTAATTGTTAATAGACTGGACTAAGAAAGACTGACTGCTGCGTGTAACGCGCAGCCCTTAAATATTATCGCACTATTGCTTGAAACGCCGGTGTTTTGTTACAGTGACGTCAACAGGGCATAGCCTGGAAGGTTCGTTGCTATTGTTTTGTTAAAATAACTGAATCGCGCGTTCATACCTCTCTCACTTTTTTATTCCGCTTTTGAACTGTTTCAATCCGTAACAGATATTAATATTTAAGTATTATTACAAAATTTAATAAATATTGTGAATAAAAAATCTATCTCCTGAATATTTCAAATACAAATATTCAAGCTAATTTAAACTGACTCATCCTATTTAATGCTTGTGCTAATTTGCTTTCGATAGATTGATTGCATTATAGATGCTTACCGTATCCTCTAAAAATATTATCGATAGCCGAATATAAACAAAAAGAGAAAAAGCAAATATTCAACTTTAATGTATTATCAGATAAAACTGATTAATGAAAATGCATGAAAGTAAGAAATTTGAAAAAAAAAAATAAATAAGCAACTCAACTTTGAAATTATACAGGCAGCTTTTCACCTGACGACATTTAAGGTCCACTAACGAATTTATCTTCTAAAATGAATAGTTTTTAACCTAAAAAGCCTTTATAACTTTTTGTTACAATTAAATAAGAATACGTTAATCTTTTCGAAAATTTATTATAAGTCTTTGCTCTATGGTGATACCTATGAAATTTATCTTTTTTTAATATCTTTAATATGAAGAATTTTTAATATCTATAAAAATCATTTAAATAAAATTAATATAAAAATCATATAATTTAAAAATATAATTATTGTTATAGATGAGGTTTTAATATAAAGAATAATTATGAAAGTTCAAATAATACAAAAGCCACAAAAATTAATTTAATACGTTCAAAGTATTTAATTTCATAATTAATGTTATACGTATCTACTTTTACAAGAAAATTAAATTATTTTTTAGATTACATTATTACATTATATTATTCTTTTCGTTATTGAAGCTTTGGTTTTATCAATACATTTAATATTTCGTTATAGTTCAGTACGAATATATTTTTACTCAATAGCTTTAATTAAGGACTTAAAGTTATTCTTATTATTAATTTAGGTTGCGTCGTATAGATACAAAATTCAATTATACTAATGGTGGTATAATAAAATGGTGGTACCCATAAATAAAGTAATAATAAATATATACATTGTTGATTTATACAATATTATTTTAAATTTTTAATAATTCAATGATATTTCATATCTATACTATTGAAAAATCCTTTTCCAAAATAATATCACTTTTAATTTGTTCAATTATATTAGTAATATGAAAAATATTTAATATGAAAATAGTAATAAAAATATGAAAAATTAAAAAGTTCTTTTAATTTATTCAATTAAACTTTATTAATACTGATAGTATTTATATAATTAATTAATAAAATTATATATTTCATATATATTTCGCTCTAATAATCAAGTTACGTATTTGATACACTCCAGTAGTAAATATCCTAAAATCGTAGAATCATAAAATTGAATGAATAAAGCTTTAATATATTAATCCATGTTAACAAAATAATAATGAAAAAAATTGTTTGCATCTAATCAATCAGACTTGAAAATACTTAGAAAAATTTTAATTCCATTGATCAGTATATTAATCAATATTACCTTCTTATCTTAAATTTATTCTTTATTCGTATACTTGCTTTTTCTGGTTACTTGAAGAAATGTTTGTAAATTTCATTTTATTGATAAAATGATAATAAAACGTTCATTCATATAAAATTTAGTGTAAATCTTTTGAAATGTTGTCTCTATTATAAATTTTCTTGTATTTTCCTTATATATAGCGATGGATTATAATGCAAATAATAAGAGATCATATAGTTCCTATTGAAACAATAATTATATAAATTTTAACACTGATATTTAAACTACTATTTTATAATAAGTTGAATACTTGTATCGATTAAACTATTAGTCATGGTTTTCGAGATAAAAGATAGAAGCGGACAGTAGTACTAGCACCTCAATTTATTTCATGTGCAAGCATCATTACTGTATATGTTAATATTATTATTAATACGAATTTACAGATTCGTCTCATATTCATGTCATAATTATTATATATATATATATTTATGCAAATATAATTTTGAAACATATTGTACAAATATCGGATATCTTCCAATTGTAAATTAGACATAGTAATATTATAAAAATATAGTGAAAAATCTAGACAAATAAGCAGATTCAGCCAACCACTGTTTTAAAATAAAACATATAAATAGTATAACAGTTCCTTGTATGATTGGTTTATTTTATCAATCCCCAAAGATAACAACAACGTCTATAAACATGAAAAAGACTATATAATTAATATTTGAACTCTATACAACTAGAACACGAAACGTGACTTTAATAACGTAACGCATGAAAATCAGTTCGCTAAAAAAATTATTTTATACAACGCTCTCACAAGTATATCAATATATATCAGAAATAGAACAATTTAATAGAAGCAGATCAACATTATAATAGAGTATATTAAATTATATTATATTAAAAATAAAAAATATATAATATAATCTGGAATAACCGGATAATCAACGGTTGGAGTAATCAAAACTTGTAATAAATCGAGAAATATATTATAATACGTAAAATATAGAAATTTTTATACTACAATGGTTATTTTTTATTCAATTTATTATTTTTGTTCATATAAAAATGATATAGTAATGTACAATATAATATCTTTACCTGCTGCTCAATATTTTTACGAAAATTTTGTTGTTACTTTAGCTAAATATGAATTTATAAATTATTTATTAATTGGTATAAAATTCAAATACATTTCAAATTCAAATATACTTATTATTACACAATTCAGTTATATTATAATTAAATATTATTGATAACATTTAATAAATTGAATCTTTTGATATTCAGTATAATTATTCATGAAATTTATATCCTTATTTTATAATTCTTTGTTAAAATGAATGGAAATCAAATATTTCATATATTCAACATATATTTTACAAATAATTAAAAACATTTATATCTGAATTAACAGTGATATTCTTTTTAATTAGTAGTCTCTTAAATTGCACTATAATAATAATAAACCATTACTGAAACATACGTATTCTCATAAAGAATACGAGTGAGCAACGCTTTTAGTGGTTTTTCTTCAGCACTATTTTTCGCTTTACCTACTGGTTTCACAAATTCTAGAAGTTTTACGATAAATTGAGGGTGTCGTTATATGTCCCCGCTATGCCATGCGCATTATTATGTATGCGCCGATGGCCTGTTTATAGTGCATATGGTCACATGATGACTGTGGAATAGAGAAAAAAGAAAAGAGGGGAAAAAAGAGAATCAACAAGGAGGAAGAGCTGTAAATAAGGGAGAGAGGTTAAAGAAAGAGAGGGGAATATGAAAATAAAAAATATAGAATAGATTATGGTTAGGATATTCAACTTTATGAAATGAGATTTTTATAAAATATAATTGATATTTTATAGCCAAGTAAAAGTTTAGAGCAATTGGATTAAATTCTATGAATAATGACAAGTTTTATATAAACAATTAATTTTGAAGTTCAGTTCAAGTCAAGTAAAAATCAATTGATATAATTCAACTTTGATTGGCTAATAAAATTTCAAATTTAATTTTCCCCAAATAATTAATTTGACTTCAAATAAATTTCTAAAAACTGAATTATTCTAAATTAATGAAAATAATAAGTGGTGAATATTGTTTTTCATTATATCTCGAACTTATTTTATGCTGAAAAAAATATCATTTTATGTTAATCTATTTGTCTAGAATTAGACTAAGCTCTCAGATGGTTGGTGGTAGGATTGCGGGCAAGTGGAAGGGATAGTGCATGTTCGAGAATGTAAGAAAACTCCCAGCTCAGTAAACATCTGGAAAATTCGAGATAAGAGTTCCGAAAAAGGCGAACTCTCGACTACTCGAGAAATAACATTCAAAACGCGCCTCGAATTAACCAAATCTAAACAATTCAGCAAAACTTCGAACATCTAAAGAAAATACAATTCATAAACACATCTGGCGAGAACAAAGTTCCAAGTGTCCAGCAAAACAAGTCATAAAACTAATGCTACGAGACATTTCATACGGCCTCGCCACAAAGCATCTATCGACGACAAGTCATAATACTTCTGACATAATCAAGTAATAAAAATATAAGCAAAAACCACCTCGTCTTACATCCGAAACAAGGGATATTAAAGGCAACACTGCACGCATAAGCTGTTGTCAAACCCAGCTACATGTGGCTCGGATAGTGAAGCGAGAACGCGCCAAAGAAGTCCCCCTCATGGTGGGGATACAAGTAAGAAGCGCTGTGATTGGAGCCGTCAATAATGAAAGGATCAATTCGATTGGAGACGCCCAAAAAGAGGCGCTCTGATTGGAAATGCCAAGAAGCAGGAAATTCATAAAGGCTACGTAGTGGCCGAGAGAATGCCTTCAAGAAAGACGCCAGCAAGGCGCACAGAGGAGTCTCTTGTCACCAGAGAAGCCGACAAGGCAGCTTCTCCAAGAGAACACCAATTAACAAGGATGTAGACATACACAGTTAAGGCCAATTAAGAGGCAAAGCCTAGTCATATCCAACTCACAACAAGTGCAAGATAAGTGCAAATTCAAATCATACACTCGCCGCAGTGCAAGTAAACAGTGGTGCACAAGGCACAACATAATCACAATCTATAAGGAGCCGTTCGAGGCAAACTCAGTAAACAATACGAGGCATAGCCAGAAAAACACAAAACATAAACCACAAGCTGCCGCACGAGGCACAACCTGCAGACATCACTAGCTGCCATCAAGAGCACAAAATCTGCAGAACTCATAAAGTAAAGTTCCATTCCTTAATAACGATAATAATACACAATATGCCTCACAAGGTAAAGAACAAGCTCACACAATCTGCAAACGCATAAAGGGCAAGTTTAGCTCCCACAAGAAAGACTTACGAGGCGCCGTACGCGGCAATATCTGCAGACTAAGATCAAGTGCCACCAAAAGTGCACCTGCAGAGCCTTCAAGGTAATAAGACAATACCAAGCCAAATTCAAGCTACTGCCACGTGCATTACATATAGAGGACCAGAAGGCTACTCCTTTCTACCTGTACATGCAACGCACATTACAGCTCTGTGGCAATAGCAATACAAAACTCAAGAAACGAAGGCATTCAAGCATAAACTAAAAATCATTATAATACAACTAATGCAATTATCGCAATAAACTAAAACAAATACCAAATCTATTTATTATTGAATACATGAACTATCCTGTCCACTTGCCTGCAATCCTCCCTTCCACCATCTGGGAGTTTACACCTAACTCTAGATATTTGGCCCTCCTAGCCCGACATATTCAATAATTAGCACATTTGCTATTCTTTGTAGTTTATTGCTATTATCCTTTAAACTACACTATAATGATTGTAAGTTGATGATGGGAATCTTAGTTCTCTTGCTGTTCCCTTATGACTGTAATGTGGTGGTAACGTGCACCACATGTATAGGTATAAGGTCGTAAATCTCCAGGTTATCTTTATGTGATGCACGTGGTGGTGTAATTGTACACGTAGAAGTGTGAGGGTGTAAATATCAGCGCTTCTTCGAGTAGTGGCATGTGGTGGTAGCTTGAATGTTGCTCTGCTATGAGCTTATTGTTTACCTTGTAGGTTCTGCAGATGTGGCCTTGGTGGCACTTAATCTTGGCTGCTAATGTTTGCCTCGTGAGGCACTTTGTATGTAATTATCTTTAGTAGGAATGGAACCATTACCTTTAAGTTTTGCAGATTTTGTGTGGTATTGATGGCTCTTCGTGATGTCTGCAGATTTTATCTCGTGTGGAAGCTTGTAGGTTCTGTTTTGTGTTGTGCTCGTGCGCCACTCTTTCCTCGTTCCTTTTTATTTATTTTGGCACTGCTAAGATTGTGTGTTGTGCGCTTATCTTGCACTTATGGGTAGAGCATGACTAGACTCTGCCTCTTTATATCTTGGCCTTTATTATTTATATCTACATCCTTGTGCCTTGGCGTTCTTTACAAGAAGCGTATGTGCCTTGCCGGCGTCTTCCTTAAAAACATTATCTAGAGCGCCGCGTGGTTATTTACGAATTGCTTCTTTCTTGACGTCTCTAATCAAAGTGCCTCTTTCCAAAGAGTGACTCCAATCAAAACGCTTCTTACTTGAATCCCCACCATGAGGGGGACTTGTTGAAGAGTCCGTGCCCTTCTATCTACACTATCTTGAGCTAGATTGAACAACAATGTATACGTTGTGTATGGTTAGATTGTAAAACTTGGATTTTTGCTCTTTGCAGATGTCAAGCGACATGCGATTTCCAGATGTCTTAATGACTGGTTTTCCAGAACTCTTAATGACTTGTTTAGCCAAATGCTTAACGACTTGGGTTTTCCAGAAGTCTTAATGATTTGTTTTCCAGATGTTTCACGACTTGGGAAATATTCTTGCAATTTCGAACACTATTAATAATTAATACTATATCACATTATTATTGATATTACAAAATTAATATTTGATCGAGATTGCGGGAACCTTTTCCTATGCCATAAAACATCTGACAAAACAACATCGTTAAATTATCGTTTAGACTTCTGAAAAGTCCTGCCCATAAAACATCTGGCAAAATAAGTCGTAAGACTTCGGAAAAAACCAACTCATTACACAGCCACAAGGACTCGCTATGCCCGAAAATCTAAAATCTAACGGTATGTACTGACCCTTGCAAACGAATCGAGAGCTCGTCTTGCCGTGAATATCAAGAGACGATTAAGCTTCGTAATTTAAGACGAAACCACGGAAGGCGCTGCCCTCGCTCTATAAGTCGCAAGCTCTCTGATTGGACACAAAAAACGGAAGGGATCCCAAGTGAACCCCAATGGTAAGTGAATGTATTTATGAGACAATTTCAAGATTTAATCACTCTCGGTAAATTCCTTATTCAATTTGGAAGTGACAAGTCCCTCAAAACGTAGTTCAAAGACAAACTTTTGTTGCAGTTCTCAAGGAAAAGGGATGTATAAAATTGCCTCATCGGAGTCCGAAGACAAGTACCTGTTGAAGTTATCATTGAAGAAGGAAGCGGTAAACTCCCTAAACTGGGTCCAAGATTAGTCTTCGTATGTAGTATCAACTACTTTAGGCATGATATAAGATTTTAGCCATCATATAATCATCAAGTCGGGGTTAGAGGTTGTAAATCCTCAGGTCCTCTTGTTGTAGTGAGCTTGGTGGGATTGTTACACTGAGAAGTGCATGGGCGTAAATCCTTGACACTCTTTGTATAGAGCCACGTGTGATACTTTAGGTACGAGTCTCCTCTTAATAATAGTAATACCTCAGCGGGCTTTTAGCAGTATTGTGGCACTTGTGGAACACAGTGGGTATTGTCTCCTCAATTCGGAGTACAACACTGATTATAATGACGTCTATAGGAGGTGCAGCGCCTCATCCGGCGATCAGGATCTGAAGACAGTGGTCTTACAGTAAGAGCAGCATCTTGTCCGGAGAGTGTGGTGGCACCTTACAGATAGCGTGTCTCCTCTAAACGATAATTCTGTGATAAGTGCGTTGGTGGTACGCTTCTTATTTAATATTCACTCTTGAAATTACAATCAGCACACTTGACTGCTTAATTATGTTGGCTTACTAACTTATTATTACAGAGTCTGCGGAGTTTAGTTGCTATGTAGAGTAATAGCTGATAACTGATTGATTGAGGAACTTACAGTGAACCTACAAGCCTGTTGAATACGCGCACGAAACTGAAGGCTTAGTCATCCCAGAATTGTTCCGAGAATGGGACGTTCTAGAATTGTAGTGAAGCAAGCTTAAGACGGTTGGAGAATTCTATCATAGTTGCTATGCGGTGACTAGATAAACATTGAAGAACGTTAGAACGCAAAGGCTTTCGAATGATCGAGAAATTTCGGAGTAAATGTTTAAGATTTCGCAAGCTATAACGATTACAAATTTCGGAGAATTAAATTTCTTGATAAATGCTCCAATCCTGACCAACATGAATCTATTATTCTATTTTTTTTCTAGCACATGAATTAAAACTTATTCTCAATCTAATTCCGACTTTTTAATAGTCTTAAGATAATATTTCTATCATAAATTGTTTTTTAAACATTGAAGATTTATTTAATTGTTTATTGAATTGAATTTTATTATGTTATTTTCTATAAAATATTAAAAATTTTACGTTGTTTTCAAAAATATCTTCTATATATTTTTTATGATAAACGTGTATGCTATTTTAGGTTTTCATTTCTAAACATGAAATTAACAATACCTTTTGATGCGTATAAAAATACAAACTTTAAAAATTTAAAGAATATTTGTATGATAACTGATTCTTTTTCATATTGCAATAAAATAAGCTATCAAATCTATTTAAATATAACTTACAAGTATAAAAAAAAACTTATTTAGAAGTATATTAATTATTTAATTTGACTATTTCTTAGTATTTATTAATAATTTAACGATTTGTATAATCGAGAATTATCTATTTATATAAATAATTTTTTATAAATTGAGAAATATATATTCATTTATAGTATGAGTGACATATAAAGATTTTATATTTTAATATAAATAAAAAGTAGCTCATAAAAATATTTTATACACATGGATATATAATATATTTAGAATTAAGACTTTTTTGTAAAGAAATTTTGGAGATTCTATCTACAAGTATTTAGTACATTCAAAGTCAAATATCTGCCTAGATAGATATAACTACTATGTGATGAAAAGGAAAGGTGTAGATTCAAACATAGACATCGGATTGTTCTGCTAAATAAATACACGAACTAAGCGAACAATACTAAATAGAATGGCTGTATTAGTGGGTGGAAGTAATGAGAATAAACAATAAATTCTTATCAATGACGTGGTTTTACAACCAAAAGCTGTGTGCACTGATTATTCTTGGGCTGCACAGATTTTACATGTAAGCGCGTGGGAATAAAAGAGAAAACACTCTGATAAGCTTTGAAAAAAATACTATGTTTTTCATTAACAGCTCATAATCTGAGCACCGCATAGTAGAATTGTGAATTTTTGTAGCATCCATTCAATGATTTGTAGGTGAGAAAATATGAAAAACTAATTATTACATGCATATATTGCTAAGCTAATAAGATAAATAAAAGAAAAAATAATAAATTTGAAATAGCAAACATTTAAACATTTTCATTTAATTTTTATACTAAAAAATTAAATCAATAAATGTCATTTCAGCATAATCGAATGGAGATGTTTAAAATAACTATTTCAAAGAATTCACTTCATTAATATTAAATAAACATTTATTTATTTAAAAGTAGAAAAATAGCTCTTCTTTTCGCTCCTTAAAATTTCGATCTCCCTGACACATAGGCACGGAGGTAGTTGAATATAGACGTTGGAAAAAGAAGAGGCAAGTCATGGGGAATCTATACGGGCAGGTTTATCAGACAAGCACTCATTTTCGAGTCACCTATCGCTACTAGTACACTCGCATATTTTAAGCCGCTCGTTTTTCAGTATTTGCGATATACGTTGTGGCAGTGGAACAATTTGCATGAGCTGCGCTTTACTGCTTTTTGCTTTATCTCTTTTTATTCCTTTCATCTATTACTTGATCCTCAGTAGAAACGTTCTTTTAATTCTATCCCCTCCTCGACCATTCGGATTAATCTTTAGTCTTATGCCTCTTGTTTCACGATCCACATTAAATAAGCTCACAAAAACTCGCTTTAGTCGAACTTAAATCGAAGATCGAGTTAATTGCTATTATTTAGTAATTCTATTTTATATACTCTACAATCGTTTTACGTAGCTAAATATAATAAGACAACCATATTAACTGTAATTCTCTGTCCTTACAAAGTTTACGGAATTGACAGAATTTAAAGCTGCATAAATAACGTTAATCGATGAAATCCGCAATGTATAGATTTCGTGTCCAACCACAAAAATCTATATTGCATATCCGAAAAATAAATGTATACATACTATCTCAATTCGGAAAATTTCCAATGAAACCAACAGTTGGGAGAAAAAAAGGATTACATAATAACTAAACACTATTCCTCACATTTTCACTATACGTTTCCAATTACATTTGTAATTATTTATTTAAGATTCATATCTCATCATACTACCATAGCAGAATTATATTATTTACAATAATATTTATAATAATATTTTACTTTTAAAGAAAATTATTAATGAAAAATAATGTTTAAGCACAATAATTACAATATAAAAGATATTTAGATGATTGTAAAATTATCCTTTATCTTATTCTATTTATTTTTCACACAAATAAATTATACAGCCATACTTACCTCACGGCTCTTTATCACTTAAGGCAATGAATGTAATTATTTAAATTTTAAAGCCAAGCACGTAAAATAAACAGTTTTAATCTTTATGAGAAGCTTATATGCATATCTTAATTTAAATGCTATTATTAACATATTTGAATAAGAGATTTTTAGTCAAATTGGTAAACACAATGTATATCAACAAAGAGGTTTTTATAATTTAATCTTGTAGGACAGCATATATTAGATACTTTTATATAAATAATTTTATTTCGTTAAAGAAATTCTATTTTATAGGCATTTATATACCTTCTTAAGAAAAAACTTAAAATAAGAATAAAAATAAAAAATTAGAATAAAAATTTATACAATATTCAATTGCCATTAAGTTATATTTATAAAAATATTAAATTTAAGAAAATTGTATGTATGCTATTTGATCATTCTTTTACTACTAATGATCAGTTAATTTATTAATTATTAACAAATTAATATCAAATAGAAACTTGATTATATTTAGCAATTTGGAATTGATAAATTAGTAAAGATTTATAATTTGATTAAATTTATAACTATAAATCAAGAATAAATTTATAATTTTTGAAATTTCTAAATTTTTATAAAATTACAAATTAATAAGAATAAATGTCAAATAGAAAATGTAATTTTATTAACAAACATATTAATTATAATTTTTTAAGTATATATTTCACTTTAAGTATCTTAACACGAATATTGATTTTAATATTTACAAAAAATAAATAAGAAGTATTTGAGTTGACTGAAAAATATGTAAATGAAGAATATAATTAGATGCGTTATTTAAAGATAAGCTATTTCTTATAATTTCCATTATTTTTTTATGAATATGTATTGCATGATGATGAAATGAATTGTAAATATTATACTAATTAATTGGGAAATAACATATTAATATGTATTTATCATTTATGTTTATATATATATATATATAAATGTTATTTTAATTTATCAACAAGCTTTAATATTTTCGTATTAAAAATTCATTTACTTTATTTCAATTTAAACTTTCCAATTAATTTATTTGAATTATAACTGTATGAAATTAAAAGAAATAAAAAAATACCTAATTTTTTCATGAGGACCTCAATTTTTTTTTCAAAGTATACATTTTTTTCATAATTTTTATACAAATATATTGCTATTTAAATATTATAATTATAATACAACTTTTCACATATTTTTTATTCAGAATTCCTTCGAGAACTACTGCTTATTGTTAAATTTCAATAATTTCTTCATAGTATCATACCGAATTAATTTACAACTACTTTCTCTCTACGCAACTTTATCTCCACCGAAAAGCATTCAATCGATCAATACATAGAAACCTTCGTAACTCATATTCAAGCGAACTCGCTCTTATCCTACACGATTTCATCCGCCTTACCTCTGTATTGTAAACCTAAGTGGACGATAACCGATGGCGGTTCTCCAATCTATTATCGAACTTACAAAGAAAAAATACCTCAGACTACTGTCAAACGCTGAAAAACTTTTGGAGACTAATGCAAGACATTGTGCGATATGTGTTACATGAAAATTCCTTGGCGCCGTTCAAGACAGTTTGCAATACGTTCATCTACCACCAGTCGTGTAAATTTGCGAATTTCACAGCCGTATTAGTAAGAAGGAAATATGAGGAGCTCCGTCATAAGAAACTATAAATCCTAGCTTCGGCTGAGAGGATTTATTCATCTGGGCGACTGTGGTTGGTCTAATCCAAATTCATGCTGTTTTATTTATGCAAGGACGGTACCTTCGGGCACAGCGCACGTTAACGGCTTTCAATTTCCGTTAGCCATCAATATTACTTAGTTTAGTTTCAGCCACCCCCATTGCCTTATGCTTCTCACGCCCACATCGAGGAAATTACTTGTCCTCCTCGGTTCTTCCTATTATACACATATATATATTTTTCGAGAAAGGCCTTGCGAGGAATCGGCAATACGCCGGAAATCTCGCGGTTCGCGTTTAAGACTTCTAACGTTTTGAGGGTATACGAGAAGAAAGGGAATGGGTGAGTGGTAGTTTGCTAAAGGAAGGGGCGCCATCCGGCGGGTTTGAGCAACGAGAGATGCCCGTGGCTGATTTTCTTCGCTATTTATTGTTTATTTATGGCCCTGTGTTACAGGACTGCGTACCACCAAGTGCATTTATTTGCATTATCATGATCGGCACCTTTCCGCAATTATTCCTCTTTTATCTGTTTTTATTCGTACTGTTAGGAATAGATGGCGAAGAAGTTTCATCGCCTTTAAGCAATTATATTGTAACTGAGTGCGTTTACAGTGATGATGAAGGTAAATTCCGATTTGTTGAATTTCAGTGTCATCAACTGATAACACGTAAAATTTATGCTGGTTTAGGCTTCGCAAATAAGTTTCTTAAGAATATCTTTTATTGACACACACATACACATACACGCACCCACGCGCAGTAATTATATATATATATATATATATATATATTTAATGTTCTACAAATTAAAAATAATCATTCATTTAAAACTACTTCAAGTAGTAATAATCAGAATTAAATTGAAATTGTATGAACCAAAGCTCGACGAAATTATATGAATTGTTAATATTATTATCTAACGTTTTATATCTAATTTAGAGACTATAATATAAAAATAACAAGAACTTTAATTATATATAGGTACAATTTATATTTTTTTATAAGAATTATAATATTCAACCTCATTTATTTCCTACAATATAAAATTTCAATAGAAATTATTATTCATTATTAAAAATCATACTTAACCGATTTTTAAACACGAATTAGGTAAATTTATTATATAAATATAAAATTAAACTTTTATGACTTCAAATATTTGTTTATGTATTACTATGCAACAATATAAACGAAACTTTTTGTATTTAAATAGTAGACACAAAACAACAGTGATAATAAGTTCTGAAGTAAATGAATTAGATTAGCTCAAAATTTGATTTAATTTAAAAAAATGATGTATTCAGTAAAACAATGTTTATTATTTGTTAATAATTATAATAATATTGCAATGTTGTGGCGAAAGAAGATTATTTTATTGAAGTAATGAGGGTGTGTCCTTGTAGTCTTGATCATCGTGAATTCTATGGATATGACTGTGTATCTTGAAGTTGAGGTTGTGCTGATGTTGTATCACCTGATGTAGTCAGTCAATCATGCTCATGAGGTAGCATGAGAAGATGGTGTTTGAATCGAGTATGTTTGATATATGGAATAACTATACTTGATATGGTGTAAGATGTTTAATGGAACTTGTTGAGTAATCAATTGCATCTTTAATTATTTATGGGGGTAGTAGAAAGACTAGTCACACACAAGAGTAATTAATGACAAGTCTTCGTGCTCTTGAAGGACTTAATGTAATGTATTAATAGTCGATTATTCAATATATTGTTGTCTGGCCTTCACAATGTGCTTGACGATTTGCGTCACTTGAGTCGACTCTTATGGGCCTGTACGGGGTCGAAGAGTTGGTTCGACCGAGAGAAAGACCGTACGGGGTCGAAGAGTTGGTTCGAGAGAGACCCGATCTATTCTTGTGCGAGGTGTGACTAGCTTATTTATTAATATAAAAATGTATCTTGTGAGCTGCAGACAAGGTGTGTTAGTTGCTGCGTAATTGACGTCCACTTTGATTATTGTTCCATTGGCTTCACTATAAATCACTACTAAATCTGCCGATTTCCTTTTAATAATGCACACGTATATTATTAACTAGGCTGCCAAATTTATGGCCACGTGTCTTCGTCACAGTATATACTAAAACACTAAGCGGCAATTACAGTTAAGTGAGTGCGAAGTAGGATTACAATGAGCGTATGAACCTTTTGAATACGCGCACGAATCAAAGGCTTGATCGTTCCGTGACGGCTCTGCTGAAAATATTGACCGTTCCATGGCAGTCCTGATAAGGGTAGATCCAGACCCGTGTGCCATGGTTTCTACTGGTAGATGATTAAATCGGTTCACTGTGGTTGGTCACTGCGGTTGGGTCACGGCAAGATGTTAGCCGCAAGCGCAGTTGAGCGATAGTGGTTCAGCAAGAGGGCCGGTCAACAAGAGGACCGGTCAGCGAGAGAGAGAGAGAGAGAGAGAGAGAGAGGCGCACGGCGTGCTTGCCTTATATATCCACGCGACGGCTCTCTTAGCTGGGAACAAAGCATCGTCGTTGTTGCACTAATTCTTACACGAGGCATAGAAAGAAAAATCTAGAACCTTCGAGGATTAGACGAAAGGAAAGTAGGGCGTAATACCTTTGTGTGATCTTATAGTATATTAGATTTCATGTCGTAAAACTTGCTCGGACTTACCGAATTTTGTTTATAAACATTCGCCCGAGCGCGCGTGCCGTGCGCCGTAAAGCACATATGACGCACTTTTTCTTAAATTCGTGGAACTACGTCAATCTCGAACAGTATATTTGATTGTATTTTAAACACACTTTAAAATGAAATATAAACTTGAATTATATTATCTATTTTGTCCAATATAAAGCAAATTATAAAGCTATAATTTCACTGTGAGTTTTATTACACAATTAATACTATTAATGCCTGTAATTAGTTTTCAGTAAATTACATAATACAAACCTGGCTCTTTTCATATATGACCACTACGTATATATTTATTTTAAATTCAAGAATATATTTTTGACTAACACAATTATTCTTATACATTTATTTAATTATTTTTATACATTTATATTTGACATTTATAAGTATTTTTTAAAGATTTCTTTTAATGAAATAGCTTGAATTTAATCATAATGAAGCTTAGAAATAGGAAAATCCCATACTTATGTAGTTTATCTATGTGTTTATTTCATGTTTGTAGTTTCCTGTATTGCATTGATTGTTATGGTTTCTATATAAATGATCTATGGATAAAATATTTATATGTATACTGAAAAAAACTCGATTCTTCATTGTCTATAGAGAAGTCTCAAATTTATAAATAGAAATAGTATTATTTCATGCGAAAACATTCCGACCAGTTAATATTAGTTTAATGAAATTGAAGATGGGAAGGAAACGAAAGTAGGAAGGAAATAAAAAATCAGTTGATCATTTATAATATATAATTTGTTATAGAGTTTCAATATTCATAACAAGGTTGTTCGATAAATACATTTTCTTTTCGTGATTCAGCTCGTGATTCGTGCTCCCTTGTACGCATTCAATTAAGATACAAAATTTAAATCCAATAGTTCCACAGTTCGGACAGCGGACATGGACTCGCCATAGGCCATTCAACTCTAGAACCACACGCAGCCGATGAAATGGAATTCCAAACCAATTCCAGACAGCGCTGCAAGAACATTTTCCAACTTTCAGATATATGCCGCAATTTTAATGACTGTACGAGACTCACATGATTTGCCTTCGATCACTGCGTTAATTGACCTTTTTCCATCTCTCGTATTGAAAACTTCCGAAATACTACATGCTCAATAATCTTTTACCATTTTATTAGATTACTGATTCGGATCTACATAATATGGATACTTAATTCAGAACTTAAAAAATGGTCCCTCGGTTACTTATCTTGCTAAAGGTTTTTTAACGATATTAATAAATTACAGATTTCTGAATTTACTTTAGATATTTGTAATTATTGAGATCAACAAATTTTATATATATTAAAAATTTTTCAAATATAAATAATTATTTGACGATATTGAAAATTTACTTAACTTACTATTAAAATCGGATTGCTGTAACATACATTTATTATTCTATTATTGTATTATGGACGTATATTTATTCATATATTTTAAGTCGTACTTTACTGTAAATATTGTGACAAACTATCTTCCGTACGATTCGAATGGTAATCGAATTCATTTATTCGATTCGATCAATTTTTTTATATATATCTTTCTACAAGATTAACTAAAAGAAAGTTTAATCATTAGAGAACTATAAATGTTTATATGCATTTGATATTAATGAATATAGTGATTAAAGGAAAATTCTGATTCTGAATTCTGATTTCTGAAATCTGAAATTAATATTTAAAATGACATTGCAAAAATCAATATAACCAAAATATAATTTAAGCATCTATGTAACCTTAAATAAATTTTTCTTTAACTACTATAAAAAATATTATAAACTCAAAAATTTCGAACAACATCATTAATTATACATATAATATAATCTAAAATAAGTTTGTGAATTATGAATTATTTTTAAAAAATCATATCAACACAAGAAAATATACAAATCACTATCAAAAAAAAAAAAAAAAGTCGAAGGAAGTAAAAGAGTCGCTTCATTTACTGGAATAGAATTCTGCATTATTTTTAAGCTAACGAAAAATTAAGGGAATGATAATGAAAATGAAAATGATGTAACTACTAACTAGTTGACTAGATGTATGAAGGAAGGACGCGAATGTGAATAAAAAGGCAATCAAGGGAGAACACTTATAATATGCGTGTACAAATAGTCTCATACTTCGAGTTTACTTTACCTAACCGATACTCGGAGAACAATGGTAGACTTTGTCACACCATTATTACAATGAAAGGGGTAGGAACGCTCATCTACAACTGAACACTAGGTGAACGAAAATTGCACTCGCTTTTTATCTTCTAATTTCTTCGCATGTATCGGTTCAATGAATATACAGAAATCTACTGAGAGTACATATTTTCTTGTGATAGCCCGTGTTCAGATATCTTTACATACTTACCATAGCCAGCATATTTATTTCATACTTCCATATAATTTCCTTACAAATCATATCAAATGAATAAAAATTCAAGTTATACAATGCAAGCACTTTGAAAATTTTTGAAAATTTTCAATTTTCGAAAATCAATATATAATTGACTAATTGAAACACTATATTACTTAAATTACAATTAAATTAATTTTTTTATTTATAATTAAAATTTTAACGACAATCGGAACTTGTATTTAATACAAAATCTTACTTTACACAATCGAAGTGTGAATTATAACAACAACAAAAAATAGAATAAATAAAATCTGAATTTTCATACAGAATTGTTTCATAAATTCAATATTAAAAAATAATTACGAATAAATAATGCTTTACGAAAAGAAATTTGTAATTCTTATATACATTTTTTTTTCTTTGCTACAGTTTTCATTAAAATAATACCGTCGCGGTTACGTAATAAGATTTTTACATTTATGTCCTATATAAATTTTTGCAATAAAGTATTTACTAGAAGAACATTATCATTTTTCGTTATATAAGTAATTTTATTGTATATTTTTGTATCATAATAATAATACCATAATAAATAAATATATCTAGTGATATAATGTAGAAATATAATTACTTCCATTATTGAAGAATATCATTGTAACTAGTTAGTTTGAAGGAAATACAAAAATTAATTTGAAAGAGAGATGGGAGAAAACAGCAACTGAAAGAAAGTATAAAAAGACCATAAGTAGTGAATAAGAGGAATAAAATAGGAATGAAAAGAGAAACATAGATAAAATGAGACGGAAAGGCAAAAGGCATTTGTAAGGAAAAGAGGAAAGAAAAAATCTAGCAGTGAAGGAGAATTAGAAAGGAAAGTTCTGCACCACAGCGACTGAATTTCGAGTTCTTTTGATTGCCGTCGGGGGCTCAACAACAATGCGCCAACCTTTACGACCTTTTACACATTCCTATGCTATATAAATAAATTGAAAAGCATAGAAAGAAACTAAGAATTTGCAAGATGATACGGCGCTCATTATTAGTGGGCGTTTACCCATTTTTCTCAAGAAATATTTTCTACGTGAATTTTCCTTTCTTTTAATCTCAGAAATAAAGGAAATATAATTTAAATGATCTACTATTTTATAAAGGAGCTTTCTGTTTTCAGATTAAAGAACTAATTAATGTCAATTATAATAAATGTTGAAAATTATAAGTTCTAACGACTAGTAAAATTATTTCAAAATAAATTTAAACTTTTCAATGATATAATACTGAAATAAAGTTAGCCTCGTTAAGTTTTCAAAAATAATAAATCCAATTTTTTATAAAATTTTTCTATAATTTTTAAATCTACGTACATGTTCGGCAACTTTTTCTAACTGTATTAAAATTTTTAGAAAATTATAATAAAAACGAAGTAAAACGAGTTCCTTTTTAATTATATATTTAGTAATTAAAAAGCAAGTGAACCATATTTCAACATTTAAATTGAATGTATTTATAAATTTAAGAAAAATTAAGTAATTAATGCTATAACTTTAACCTTAAGTAAGGCGACCACAAAGAAAATAATTTAACGAATAATATTCTCATTTTTCAATCCTTATTAACACATGCATGCCTTCATACAAATTTAGTGTATTTTAATTTCTGAGTGACAAAATACTTTTTTTAGTAAGTGATTTTCAACTTTTTGCTCTATAATGTATTAAGAATAATGATAATTGAATTTTCTTTTTCGACTTTTAACTCTAAATAAGTAAATAAATGCAGCGGAGTAAATGTATTTATATTATTTTTATCTCATATTGTAACTATAAGGTAAACTATAAATCGGACTTATTAATATTAAAAATTATTATTTATATTTGTATTTACGTTTCTTCCGATTTCATAATTCTAACGAGTAATCGAGCATTTAAAGAAAGTTTAAGAATAAAAATAAAAGAATGAATAATCGCAATGTGAACGTTACGTTAATTATTTTCAACGATAAAATACGCGACAAAAAAAAAACCCGTGACGCGCATAGGCATTTAAAATGTGTACTCAGGTACACATAGGCACATTGAGTTTTGTCGTAAATGATAGGCATTCGCCAAGCGCTGGCCATTGCGTCGTATCGCGCTGCATCGAAACGTCAATGAATGTTATCGCCCGGGAGGAGGAACAGTAAATGTCATCGCACTACATACAGTCACAGCAGGTTGTTGCGATTGGTAACGAAGAGACGGCTTCGTGTAATACGAGAAGCGACCGTCTCCTGCCGATAATTATGATGTGATCATTATTCAGACTGTTCATTAGGTTATCTGTAACCTCCCCAATCCTCCTCTCATCTCACTCGGATTCAATCACACAGAATCTCGTACAGTATCTACATACATAACGCGAATAATAAAGGCAAGCGCGTATGCCAGAATATCAGGGAACTTACCCACAATGTAATCTGTATTCCCCCCCCTTTCCCTTTGGAGACCGATTACTGACAGATATTTGATTTGGATCTAGTATTTTTGTAGACAATTTTTGTATTCTTCTCATTCATGGTCATACTACTTTTTTGCGTAACATTCGATTTTATCATTTAACAATGAATTGATTAACACGGCTGCACTTACTTATGAACTTTTACTTACATACTCCTAGAATAATCGACTAATTATTATACATACGTTAAATATGACACGTGAAATTCTTTGAAGTGTATAGGTAATTTGAGTATGTTAATGTTTTAAAGATACTTATAAACATTCGTCGTAATAGCATTTGGTATGATAACCTACTTGTGAATATTTCCTCCAATGCACATGGGCATATTTTCAATAATCCAAGGTGAGAAAGTGTCGATTTCTTTTTTATTACTCGGATAAGCTCTTTCAATTACTAGTAGTGATCTTATCTATCATAATAGCATTAAGTTCGGAAAATGGAAACTAAATGTTACTCCTTTAAGACAAAACCGCAAGGAACAGATAGTAAGTTGGATAGAGCTTCGGCGATGGTTGTAAGATCGTCGGCGAATTACGCTAAGCTTTTAAGATACAGTTCGTTGAAATACATAGAATTCTTGAAAGGCCCATTTTCTTGAGCTTAATTCTTAGCTTTCATTTTCAATGAAGCAGGATGGAAAGAAGAAGCAATTGAAAAAAAAAATAAAAGAGCAGGAATCTTTCGATGGCGGTTTAAGTCCAACTTACACGATATCTACACCGTACACTCATGGCCGACATAATACACGACCTTTCCTTCTTTTTTTCCTTTCTTTCTCCTTCCTATATGAGAATACCACTCTTTTGATAAAATTGCAGCCAAGGATGACAAATAGGCTCACTTGGGAGATTCAGGGAGCGAGCGAGGCATATACTTTGTTCTGTTAAGGGCTGTGTCAAATTGATAACATTTGATTCCGTAATTTTTTCCGTTAAGAGAAACTTCTCGCACTTTCTCGGTGAATTTTTTTCTCTCTAAACTCAAAGTTTAAAATCACTCAAAAACTTATTAGTTTTTTTAACATTTTGCATAATATAATGTATAAATAGAGACTGACTGTGTATAATTTATTTAAATATTAATAAAATTCTTAATTACTAACATAAAAATTTCAATTTTAAATTGATTGAATTTAAATTTATTTTAGATTTATTGTTAAATTAATATAATTATAATATTTGAATATTTATTACCTGAGGATAATAAATTATGATAAAAATTTCTTTTTAATCATTGGAAAAAAGATTTAAGTAAATGGAAATGAATGATTAATGCAAAAAATGAATTCGTTATATATGCACAAAAATAATAAATATTTATAGATTATAAAATGGCAAATATAAGCTTAATTAACATTTTTCTACATATAATGTGTTTTCCTAGTATAAAGATACAAATTCTTAACTATTATATTATTCATAAAATACCGGTTAAAATTAATCGAATGTATAATAATAGTATAACTGTAATATCGCTCAAATTTACTTACTTTAAGATTTTATAAAAATACGTAAAGATGATAAGACTTCGTAAAAAATTTATAAAAAAATATTGCAAGTCTGTTACATCAATATTCCAAAGTAGCTGCGGAAACGCATAGCAAATAACATAAGTTTAATTAAAGTACCGCATTCGTTGTCCTGTAGGACGCAAAATTTTTAAATCACAGGCAGTAGTAGTAGTAGAAACAGCAATAACAGCGATAAGCGAGCTAAGTATTTTTATATTAATTATATTCGTCCATCACGTTTTTCTGCGCACGCACGTGCCGGCAATGCATTAATTTTTCAATTTAAATCTCTCTCCTACTCCCCCACCCTCATACAATTTCATTCCTTTTCCCTTTCCCTTCAACCTTTGGTCATTCATTATCTTCCTACGACCGTTTTTACCAACAGCACTAAAACAACTCTGGTTATAAATTTGCTTGTACACAGAAAGCGTGTACGTGTAGAAACAGCAACGTAGGAGCAAAAGAGATACGAAGCGGCTTTTGTTACAAAAATTAATGACTTCTTAGTGCAATTCGAGTCCATAACGGATAAAATGTTTGATGACGATGATGTTTACAAAAATGAAATGATTTATCGACAGAATTTCTAAATGCGATTGAATTAATAGTGGGATATATAAATATTGTACAAGGATTAATGATGTGTATTATAGGAAATCTTTTGCTGACTTTTTATTTGAATTTTGTTTTTTAACGTAGCAATAAAATTTATATCATTTGATAATATATCCTAATGAAGTAGACACAGAACTCAAATTTTTATGAAAACTTATAATAATTTATAATAATCCTTTACATAAAAATTTTTATAACAAAATTATTTATGTATAACTTATGTATTAATGTTATTGAATTTGCATATATAAAGAAATAAATTCATAATTATTATTTTATTTTAGAATTACATTTCTGGGATCTTATAAAATTGCAAAGTTAATTTTCAAGTTAACATGTTTTGTATAATGTATTTAAAAAATATAGGAGTTTTTACGTTCATAAATTGAGAATCAAGAAACGCTAAAACTAAGTGATATTTATTTTGTATCGATTTATATAGAAACATTTTACAGATAAATTTTAGTTTATTATACAATAATATTGGCAATATATATTTGTCACAACATAGTCGTTAAGTCATCAATAAAATACTCCAATTATTTATTTTATTATCAAACACATATGTTTAAAAAGTTCTCATATTTAAAAATTGTTGTTTATATTTTTTTCACTTCATATCTAATTTTTTCACTTTTCAATATGCAAAATATGCTTTATAGACACATATATCTTATGAATCTTAAATATTTTAAATAAAATAACTAAATAATTGGAGACAAAAATATAGATGCATAGGTAGAGTTTCTCGAAATAAAGATGAACAACTTAAAAATTTAAATTATTATCGAATTTAATTATTCTGCTCTTTATCTCAATAGTTGTCATATTATTTAAATCCTTATAGGTAATTGTATATATTTATATATATACGTAAGTGATTCATGATTAATTAATTTCTTGCACAATCCAAAAATATTTGTACTATATTTTAAAAATAATTTATAAGAACTATTTTTATAACCCATATTCTTATATTTTTTTTTTATATAACTTTATTCTTATATAATACTTTCATTTTGAAATATTTTTTTATTATAGCTCCAAGTGAAATTAAAAAAAATAAAGCATTGATAAACATGAATTGCAGATATATTTTTATACAACTGTACTTTTTTATTTTAATTTAAAAACAGTATTTAATTAGATTTAATATAAAAATAACAAAAATTTACTTTATTTAATAGTGTTTAAATTTTAAGAATTGTTAATTCCAGGTATACATCGTGCAACACACTCCTTAATTACAGTAAAATCATAACACTCATAAGGTAATTCTCCGATACACTTCCATCATCCTTCCTCTGGCCCTGAGCAATGGAGGTCGTCGAATTCGTCATGATTCCTGCCTAATTTCAAAATTTCCGGTGCGTCTGGATAACGACAAAATTGGCGAGGATGTAATATTTATTTCTCATTTGCATCTCGAGATTGGACAGTTCCGCTTGAAATGGATAAGGCCAGAATTCTCATTTCCGCACAAAAATTATGTGCTGAATATCCGTCAAAGGCTTTTGCGTCCTTGCACGCACACAAAAAGAATAGGCGGATGGTGATAGCGCTGAACTTCTCAAAGTATTAATTTTGCAAACCAAATGAATTGTACGCACAGAAGAATTGAATATTCTATGAATGCATTATTTAATATCGGACCTTACAGACACTTTCATTTGTTTTCGTATAACGATTCATGTACACATAAACTAATTGTTTAGAATATGATTATGTTGTATTATTAATATACTTAAATATTTTGACAAATCAAAGTAACTGAATAATAGTTATTAGCAAAATAACAAATATAAATTAGCTAATAATAAATTGGTATCTAGTAATTAATTTGTATTTATCAATGTATTTTAACAATTTTATATTATTTATCATACATAAATCCATTATCAAATAATTCATCCTTTGTTACATGATACAATTTTTGTTTTAAATTTACAGTAATATATTCTGTATTATTTAATTTTTTCATATTAATTATTTATATAATAATACAGTCGATATAAATAAATAAAATTAGTTTACTATGATACTGATAAAAAGTGATTAAGATATTATACAATACAATATTTTATTTGTTATAAAATTTGGTAAAAACTGAAAATACATTTAAGTATTTAATGAATATATAAATGCGTGGAATGTATAAATGTTAATTTATTATTAAATAAACATTTTTTTAAAGAATAATACTAATATACCTTACATTTATCGAAATATATAATCTTTAATATCTAATGAAATTTATTTCAATCAATTATTCTTTAATTATTTATTCAAGAGAAAAAAATCGTTAAATAGGCATATGCCATTCATTAAACGATAATTTATTTAATAAAACTTTATTTTATTAAATTATTCAACTTGATGCAATATATAAAATACAATTCCATTTGATTATAATATTCACACCTGTATAGATATAGAATTTAAAAAATATATAAATAATTATTGATCTTCTACTTTTAATAAAACTTCTATTAAAATAAATAACAATAAGATATTATGTTCTATATACGTTCTACTACATTTAAAAATAAATTCTACACAAATGTAATGTAACCATCTGAAAATTTTTTTAAATAGTATTTGAATAAAACTATTTTTAACGTACTAATTTTGTATAAGTAAAATTTTATTATAAAATATTATTGTACCAGAGGGTAAAGTTTTTAATATTTACAACTTAGTTTAACGATATTTTACAAACATCGTACAATTTTCTATGATTATTAAATATACTATGATACTAATATTTTTTTGTGCTAATAGAATTTTTACAATGTTATAGTATTAATTTAACAGTATTATCGACATACACTTCATACGTTAATTTATTACTTAGTATATTCATTTATTAGTACTAATACTAATTGTTGCACGATCTCCCTCTTTCTTTGTCACTCTCTCTCTCTCTCTCTCTTTTTCTTTCTTTCTTATAAATAAAAATCAAACAAATAATAATTGTATAATATTAAAGTCGTTTTCCGTATTAAAATGATAAATTTCTTTTACATAAATATTAAATGAAATGATAATTTAATGCTGCGATATACATTATAAAAATTGGTATGATAAGAGAAGAAAAAGAAAAACATGATTAGAGATACACAGAATCTCTGACCCTTTATTCATAACACCTTTCTTTCTTGCACATTTTTCTGTACACAAATTACCAAGCTGTTCGTTCCGACTCTTTTCTTTCGGCCCTTTGTACCTATTTTTTATATAACCGCCCTTACCTTTTACTTCCTCTCTTTTACCCTCTCTGTTCTTCGTCGAGTCCACCACTTATTTTCCTCCTGCTTTTTCATCACGTCTTTCGCATTACAATCTATCCGTTTTTTACCAGAGCTTTGCAGATTGCACATGGTAAGCCGACCAAAACCAATGGCCCCGCGAGGCGCTGATGTACGTTTATACGAGATGTATGTATCTACAAGAAAAATGAAGGATAGAACAAACGTATACGTGCGTGTGAACTTGTGAGTAAGTATAAGTTTATGCGGAAGTATAAATTTATTTTTCTTTGTCCCGCATTTATTTATCAAAGATTGACAGCAAATTGGACGTTGATCCTTCTCCTTATACGTCGATCTCTTTTAACATATCGTGAATTAAATTTGTAAGAAAATGACTGATTATTATTTATCATTGAGCAGAATTTTCTTGAAAGTATTCAAAGTAATATCTAGTACGAGTTTTAACATTTACCGTATTCATTCGGTTGGTTCAAAGTAATTTCTACTTGAAGGTCCTTTTTCGTCAACTGCTTCGATCTCGATATAATTTGTCTATTTGTTCAATTTAGTTCTCAATTTGCATAGAAAATTAAACAGTTAAAGTGTCAAAGCCTGTATACCTATCTGTCAATATTTAACATTATAGATCAATCAAAATTTGATGAAATTTAAATAATTTTTTATATGTATCAAATTTATATAAACTAAATTTTCTATATGTACAATTTTATATGTATGATTATAGTTTCATCATAGATTATAAATTATATATTATATACCAAAGTTCTATTTGATTAAATTCAACATTAAGTAGTGTTTTTTTTCACAATAAAAATTTAATAATTCCATTATATCATTCTAAGAACCTAAAAATATATAATTGAATACTAAATAATGGTAATAATTGTTTACCTAGTTGGTATTATTATTAAGTAATATTGAAATATTTTTTGCTTCATCGTAAAATAACTAAAAATATCATACTTTACTAAAATATTATCATTCAAAAATAAAATAATTGATAATGTAATAAATAACTGTATAATATATATATATATATATATATATATATATATCTATAACTGCGAAAACTTCAATCTAATGAATAATAAAAAGAATCGTTTCGAGTTATTCGCACGGAAGTAACTCTTAAAATTTTCCACTATCAATAAACCTACAAATCTCTCGTATACGTAATACTTTATACATATTCATCCAAAATAAAATACTTTCGTAACATAATAAATTTCATTTTTACTAATATTCGTCTAATTTTATTTTGTCTAATGTATTTTTATTAATATTATGTCCCTACAATATTCAGTCCATAACTTCGATCAGTGATGAAGTAAAAATTTGTACACAGATTTAGTTTCCAATACCGACGTAGGGTCATAATATCTGCTCAAATTCATATTATTCAGCAATCAATTCTTAGTATTCTGCAACAGTGCCCGAAAACAGTAATTATTATATTATACTCCGTATACGAATGTTCGAAAATTAAAATTGAAAATCTCAGTCCGCATTGCTCGTTATACTTACTTTCAACATTACTTTATTTTTACCTTTATTTTCTATCAATCTGATCTAAAAATCAAATCCTATATAAAATAATAATTACATAAAAATAATAATTCATTCTATAAAAAATCTATAATTTATTTATATTTAATATATATATATATATTCAGATGTTTCGAATTTATAATAATTAAACGATATATTCACTTAATGGGAGCTCTTGTTTTTCATAGCAATATTGAATTAATTAGATTGTATATTAAAAATATTGAATCTTTCCTATAATTGTTATATAAGTACTTAACATGCTATAATAACTTAGATTGAATTTATGTGTAATTTATTTGTATTATTTATCTTCTATTTAATACTTAATATTATTATGTTTTAATAAAAAAAAAATACTAACATATACTTTCAATGCAAACATATCTTTGTATGCTAACATTATTAAATCATTTCATTAAAATACATATTATGTTATATTTAAATAATATATATTATATTGTATAATAGATAACAAATAATTTTTAAATAAAACAATCAATTAATAAACTTTCTATTTGTCTTAAATATGACTTTCATACATTATATTATATTTTATTGTCATTGTACATAGTAAAAATATTTATTTATTATATAAATAGTTTTTATTATAAAAATATAATATTCAATCTAATGTAATTTAACATTAATTTGAAGTTATAATTAAGGTATAGTTAGTATATCTAAGTAGGCATACAATTAGGCATAGAAACATTAAACATTATATATATAACATTAAACATTATATATAACAAAAAATACCAGTATATTTTCTATTATGAATATAATTATATCGTTAATATTTTCAAAATAAAAAAAGCAAATGAACTGAATTTAAAATATTTTATAATTATACTAAATAGACATAATGAAGAAAATAAAGTACAAACCAAAAGACACATTTCATTAAGGTCTATATATATATATTTTTTTTATTGAATTCATTAATCTCTTGTATATTAAACCTGCTTCAGAGAAAAACTATCAATATTCTAACTGCTATAATATATTTAGAATTGAAAATAGAAACAATTCAAATAGGTATAGTTTATAAAAGAATGTAAAATTTTTAGCATTTAATAAAAGTTGTGAAGTATAACCTTTTGTAAGAACTTTAGCAGAAGGTTTAATGATATAAGTTTTTACAGTTAGATCAACACTTAACTAAGTTTTCTTTTGTTAAAAGAACTTTCTTACTAGATTCGTTAGAGGCTATCGTATTTGAATCTATCTGAGTACACATGGATGCAATTTACTTTCACGCGCAATATTCAATACAAAATTTGTAAAGTTACGGAAAGATATTTTTTCAATAACAATATCATATTTATAAGGTTTTCCAAATTTCTGAAACAATTTATTCTGTGATGCTTTATAATAAAAATATGTAATGATAATACAAAATAAATAACAACAATGTTTAAATGAAAAGGCTTTAATTAAAGAAGAAAATTTGATCTCTCTTTTAGTAGATGATACAAAGAAAATCTATTGAACTTTATTAATATAGGAATCGTATATAATCTGTTTCGTATCTACTTCCTCATATGTAATATGGCGTCACCTTTTATGTACTTATTTTCCATATATCTTCGACTTAACATCATTAAATTTTATTAAAATAAAACTTGTGCACGAATTAAAATTGTAATTAAGCGGAAAAGAAAAAAATATAAAATTAAAGTATCAACAGATTAAGCTAATTTGTGATAATTGTGATTGATTTTTATGTGTCAGAATTCTTAAACATGTCTGTTTGAGAATGAGAGACTCCTTTTAGTAAGGCAATAAAATATCTGGCAAGTAATATCATAAAAATTGTATTTAAGACTTCAAAACTTTCCTGCTCATAATTATTTGTACTAGTGTCATAAAACATCTGGAAAACTCTAGCGGAACGTGCTCATACTCCCAGTGCAGTAGAACCTAATGGGTTTACTGCCGCGAGAACCCCAAAGTAGATTCAGAACGAATATCAGATATGCGTGAAGCATTGAGTACAAATATTTACTGCAACCGAAAACCCGTACGTACTACACATGCAAT